>NC_056730.1:513991197-514108697 GCF_019279795.1 Protopterus annectens | reverse complement strand
AAGGTTACTATTGAGAATAAGATGTTCAAATCTAACCTGTATAGGAAGGACACCTTCAGTAATGATTATTTAGAGTATAACAGCTGCCATCCCCAGTATCAGAAGAAAAGTATTATAAAAGGACAATGTATAAGAGCCGCCAGGATGACATCATGTTATGAGGATGTACTAGTTGAGTTAAATTACATAGCAAAAATGTTTATTGACAGGGGGTATCCTGGACGAATGGTGGCTGATACAGTTGAATATGTAAAACTAGAGTGGGGAAAAAAATATAAGCCTATACTGGGGAGTAAGGACAGTGTAGGTAATACTAAGAACATAAACAATGAATATAGGAGGGCTTGTGTGTTACAATATGCTCCATCAGTTAATAAATTTAGAGACATAATTGCAAAAAATTGGAACATTCTTGGAACGGATGAGGATATATATAAGATAGTAGGTCCTAGACCAACATTTGTATATAGGAATGGAATGAACATAAAGAGTAGACTAAGCAAAATGATGAATAAAGTAGAAAAAACTGAGAGAGGTACGACAAAATGTGGTAGTTGCAATCAGTGTCAGTATATCTTGATGGCTAGTGAATTAATATTAGATAATAACCAGAAAACAAAAGTAAAGTTATGCAAGGGGAATTGTAGAACTAAGAATGTGATATATTTAGCTAAATGTTCAACATGTTCTTGTTATTATGTGGGGATGACATCTAGATGTTTAAAAAACAGAATTTATGAACATTACTATAGAATGAAGAGGCAAGATATGAACAATGCCCTTTGGAGACATTGTGAAGCAAATAAAAATTGTAGGAAGTTCGAGTTTGGGATACTTGAACAGATTCTGGTGAATCCAAGGGGTGGTAATGTGAAGGAGAAATTATTAGAAAAGGAGACACGTTGTCAAATTATACTAAATGCATCGGAACATCCTGGTTTAAATGAATATATCTCTATAAAACCTTTGTTAGATAGGTAATAGGGTGTTTTTATTTAAGAATTTTTTGTTATTGCATACAAAAGTATTAAAACAGCATTAATTAAGATGTGAATCAAGCACAAACAGTTTTATATTAATAATATACATTAATGGAAGTTATAAAATGTATATAAATATGAGGTTTTAAAGTATTTTTAAACACATTTTTTAAGCATATACATGTCTTTTTAAAATAGTTATATTAATAGATAGGTAGTTTAACCTGAGACTGTTCATGTTTGTATAAAATAAAGAGAGGAGATATTTATTGCTACGTGCCTGTGCGGATATTTTTTATATACTGGGACTTCAGTTTAGCCTCTGTGGGCTATTTTCACTTCTTTTGTTGGACTGACCAGTTTTTTCGAGTTACAAGTTACTTCAGAGTGCAAAATCACAGGAAATATTTAAAACAACATTGCAGGACATAGGTTCATAGATTAGTACTAGGCTAACTGCCCAAGCGAGCCATTTTTAAGTCTAGCCAATTATCCCCTGTGAGATTCAAATCCTCTACCTTGTGTTTGTAAGACAAACACCTTAACCACTAGGCCACCCTCAAATAAATACAGAAAACATCTAAACTAATCTTTACTATAAGCCTAGCTATATCTAAAAGAGATCCTATGCCCTAAATCTTACTTACAGCAAGGCAAGTGCAGATGATGGTGATGAGTGGATGTTCTTGCTAGGTCCAAGACAAAATACAAAATGCACAGTCTCTCTCTCTCAGAGAGTTTTTAAATTAATATCAAATATTACTGCTGGGTTAGCTTGGATGACATCACTTTTTGTCACCTGACTAAAGTTCCCAAGCTAAATCCCCCATTGTAACATCTAACATGTCCTTGTGAAAAATACATAGACTTCTGATGTTTGGAGTTCCTAGAAGACATAAAACAATGAAACACAAAACAATGCAGAAGGCACCATAGTTCTAAACATCCTGTCTCCTTGCTGCATTGAAACTAACTTTTACAACACAATCGTAAAATAATTTACTTTCAACTTATTTTCTTGAAGTTTTGCAAGTTAACTCTGTATGTTCCAGTTTCTACTATTAAAACATACATTTGCACAGTATATAGTTTATATACATTTCTGTTCTTTTCCAGTAGGGTACAGTGTGGATAGATCCTTGAAGCTCAGTACTGTACAAACCCTGTTCAACACACACTACTGTACCAGTAGTTTAATATACACATAACATATAGTTCTAATACATTTGGTAACACAAGCAATTGCATCATGCTGGCATTCACAAATGACATATAACTATTTACAAAATTCCAGCTAGCTGGGCTGTCAGCATTTGCCTTGTGTCACAGTATCCATATCTTTTCTTGCCACTTACTATAATGCTGAGTGACAGCAATATCAAATTCAGATGTTTCTGCTTATTTATTTAAGTAGCTATTTATTTACTGTTGTTGACCAGCTTAGTCCCACTAAGGGTGCAGCCTACTTTGGTGGAAATTCAAGGTGGTATTCATACACAAAGAAGAAAGAAACATTTGACCGGAATGCCTATGAAATTCATTTGCTGCTTAGTGGTGTGACTGTCAGAGGGTTAGCATCAATCTTTTGATAGAAGACAAACAGGAAGCTGATGAAGACACAATTGTTGCATAATTATGGGGTGAAGGATTACTATAGATGTTCTGCAGAGGCTGACAGATGAAATCCAGAAGGATTATTGTAGATGTTTTGCAGGGACTATTAGATGAACCCCAGCTGACTCACAAGCCAGAGGCTGCATCTTGTGGTGATATAACTGAGAAGGTGGTTAGGGATCTAAGAGAAGGACTAGACTAACAGCAGTTTACAGTCAGAGATTGTGACCAGTGATATAGTCAGAGAGCCAAAATAAGTGAATGCAACAAGGAAGGGCCAGAAGGAAGTCTTTCAATCTAAATGATCTCAGAAAAGCAATTGAAATAGCAGACTTTAAATAAATCTCAACATAAGCCACCACACCACCTTTTAATTATATATACCAACTCCAAGATCACACAACATAGATGAAAAAACAAATTTCCTAAGCCTGCTGTAGTGCAGTCTCATGCAACTGAATACTGGCATTGTGTGATAAAATGAATATTTAATCACTGGTGCTGTGGATCAATACATTCAAAGAAATGAGCTATTGAGCAAATGTCATGCACCCATGGAGACATACTACAAGATAACAGGTGTAAGGTTAATATGGATAGGCTATGTTAAATTCAGTGCCCTTGATAAGTAGGACTGGGTGTGGAGTAGGTATTTGTTTTAAAGCTGAGCTTCATATGGTCCAGGTTGATGCTACAACTAACTCTTTGGCTGCTGATATAAACTGTTGGCTTCTACTCTGCCACCCACTTGATTGTATGAGGGCTTTCTGTCCTCCTCATTGACTATGTTGGGCCACCAATTTATTGTGTTTTTTGATTACTTCATTTCATGGATCACTGATTAGTCATAGCTAAACTAAAATATGTATCTGTATTATGAAGGTATTTGGATTGTTTCAGGTTATTACCTGTGCAACCTACTAGTCAGGGCATACTTTAGACACAAGGATCTCTGAGTTTCTGATGGAGTTCTTCTCGTGGTCTGACCACTTATGTGTCCACTTCTTTATAGTGAAAGTGCCTTATATTAATTTTCCAGTCTTGAACTGATGGCATGCCAAAATTATTTTAAGTTTACACTTTGTTTCCTTTGGTACCCTTTCATTTACTCATGATGGACAGTGCAGGTGGTCCAGATAAAATGGTACCTAACTATAAGAGGTTTTTGTCCATTGCTTTTTACTTCCCTGTTCTATCTTATACATTCTGTCCCACCCAGAGCATATGAACTTTGGTCTGATTCTGAGCTCTGCTACCTACAATGAAAAAAACAAACGTTAGAACATCACTGGAAGCATGCAAGTCTTCACTGTGACAAATTTTATTTGAATGGGGATTATGCTCACTGTCAGGCAGACTGCTCTTGTAAGAAGGCATTTTTGTCTGGAGTAATCAGAACAATGACTAACTGACAGAGCATGCTCTTTTAGCTGGTGGATATTCAGTGCAATCGATTGTCTCACCACCCATACAGCCTTTATGCTGCATCAGTGTGAGATGGCTGCTTCATTGTTTGCTTGCAATGTCACCACTATTAGGTCTACATTCTCCTGTCTGACTCCATGGGCTGCCCATCTGCTGAGACTAATACAATATCTTCTTGAACTTGGACAGCATTTCATTTTGTTGGTTATGATGAACTCCTGGATTTAATCTCAAACATCCTCCCTTACAACTTGAGAACTAGATTACTCCAAACTAGTTATACCTGCCTGCATGTCCTGAGACCAGAATTTGTATCTGATTTTAGGAATTCTTTATAAGGCAGTTGCTTTTCAGCTTTATTGGATGAGGTCTTAGTAAATCCACTCCTCATGAAAATGTCCTTGGATCCCAATAATGTAGATAATTTCTGCACTATTGGCATTGTAGTATAGAAAGCCATATCTGTATAACATGAGCTTCATTTAATAGCTAATAGGCTTCTAGATGCTTACCAGTGCTGTTTCTGCATTCACCATAGACCTGAGACTGTCCTCATTAGGGTATATATGCCCTGTTACTAGAAATCAGTGATTTTACTCTGTCCTGCTTGAGATAATGGGGGTTTTAATACTATACATCATAGAATCCTGACTGAACACCTGTATTCTTACTGTGGTTTCTCCTGTCATGCTACTGGAAAGGTTTGCCTCCTACATTTAAGATGTAACCACATTGCAACTCTTCCCCCTTATGTGTGGAATGCCATAAGGTTCGATCCTGCACCCATTGTTTTCACAGTGTTTATGCTACCCTTTTGGGATATAATTAGAAGGAGGGAGCTGTCTTTATCCTTGCTATAATGTAGGTGATACACAGAATTAACTATCCTTCCCTAAGGAATATGCAGTGAATGAGTATTCCTTAGCTGAACACCCCCCCCCCCCACACACACTTATAGCTTAATTGTTGCAGATCAGCAGGAAAAAAGAAAGACCACACAAACTGAATCACTGTCAGCACAAAGAGAAACTGCACCTGCAGTGAATTCCTCTGGTGAACAGACATCACAGCATCAGAGTGTTCAACTGGACAAGATGAAATGTCATCATCTTTACACTCAACCATGAGTAAAAGGAGGCCACCATCTACCACTGCCAATTGGTGAAAGTAAACATGTCTAAGAAAAAATATTTGGCTGTACATGCCACTTAGACCTCTTGGTCTACAGCTACTTATTTTTTTAATTATAATAAAAGCTGGAGTTTTTGCCTGAATTGTATAATCCTGGCATTATCCTTGATGATAGGCTGACATTTAGGGATCATAGGTTCATAGGTAGGTACTAGGCTATTGGCCCAAGGGCCTACGTAAGCCTAGCCAGCAAGGTTCCATAGTTTACGCCACCCAAGAAAGTTATTTTCCTGTGGGAAGTGATCCCCGGGGTGTATTTCCTATTTCCCATCCACTCATGAAGATTTTTCTTGAAGAGTGCTAATGAAGAACTTTGCTTGACATAGATGGGTAGCTTGTTCCAGAGTATAGGAAGTCTCTGGGACAGGAATCTATCCCTCCAGCATGTCCTGTTTATTGTGGTGACAAGGTTTAGGTCCCTAGAGTGTGTAGCTCGGAGGGATTGGGATTTCTTTAGATGTAGCATGTCTAACAGCTCTGGGTTTGACATAGCTTTATATGTTAGGCAGAGATCACCTCGGAGTAGGTGATATGCTACAGAGTAAAGCTGGAGTTTTTTGAGGCGGTCAGTGTAGGGCATTTGTTTGAGGCCAGTAATCCTCTTTGTGAGGTACTTCTGTGGTCTTTCCAGCTGCTGCAGATGTCTTGTGAGGTACATTCCAAAAGGGGCATTGTACTCTATAATGGGTCTAATGAGTGATGAGTAGAGTGGAACAATGACCTCTTTTTTCCTGGATGAGAACCCTTTTATGATGAGGTGTGCCACATAGAAGGACTTCCTGACTACTGTGGCGATGTGACTATTAAAGGAGAGACTACTGTCCACCTGGGTCCCAAGGTCTCTTATCACGCATTTGATGTTAAGTAGATTGCTGCCTATGTGGTAGTTCATGGGTACAGAGTTTTTACCAAAGGGGATGACACTGCACTTTTTGGCATTGAGCTTGAGGCCATGACTCTGACACCAGGCATCTGTCTCAGTGAGGCCCTTCTGTAGGATGTCCACATCATATGCCATCTGTGCTTAGCTCATCTTGTTTTCACTTGTGGAAGGTCTCCAAAATCAAGTACCTGATTCTGCTTCAGGATCTCATGTGTCACCACCCGTGACTTTGTCTCCTGTCACTTTCATTATTGTAATGCCCTTTACCTTGGACATCCCAACACCAGGATCAATGGCTTACAACTTGTGAAAATTAAGCAGCATGGCTACTTACTGGTACACATCAATAACAGCATATTACCTCCATGTTGTAGAGGTTGTACTTACTTCCTATCCAGTTTGGAATAATGGTGCTGCTTGTCTTATTCCTACATGGCCAGGGTCCCTCTTAGCTGAAGGTGTTTACTGTTTCTTTCTGCCCTCTTTGGGTGTTGTGTTCTATCACCCAGGGATTACAGGTGGTTCCCAAGGCAATGGTTACATCATCTGGTGCTTGGCCCTTTGTTTACCATGCACAACACCTCTGGAATCAACCATCTGGGTTGCTTTGGGAGTGCTCTACTTTGGCCTTTTTCTAAAGGTCATTTAAGACATATTAATCTGACATGGTTTTTAATGGCTACCCTGTATAAAGTGTTTACTATTGTAGTTTATAGGCAATGTATGCTTCTGTTTTATAATTATTTTAATTTTGTTCAAGTGTTTAGTAATTATAACTTTGGGAGAGCGTGCAAACAAAACAGTAAAAAGACGCTGAATGTTAAAGACAAGGACAGGGTGGTATGCTTGGTTCAAAGTTTGTGTACAAAATGATGGTTATAGAAAGCAAAGAAAGATCAAAGAAAATGTGATCAAACACACACGATAAATCATATCTGTTGTCCTTAGAGCTGTACAGCATAAATCAAACTGACAGAAAAGTTATCTGGATGACCTCAGAAGTGACAGGAGGAAAATATAGGTTAAAAGTAGATACAACAGCTATATTGTATCCAGTTTCTATGTAAGCATACTAGACGTTATTTTCACACATACTAATAAATAATGACCTATGCAAAAGAGATACTATCTCAAATGGGCAACATAGCTGTGTATGTGACGCATGAAAGGAGAATTCAGAAGCTGAATTTTTATCTTGATAGTGAAGGGACAGCATTGTTTTGGAGAGGTTAGATAAGAAAAACTGAATTGAATGTCAGTCTGTTTCAGGTAGCATCCAAAGCACAGTAAAAAGTTTGTTACAAATTAGGTGCCAAGGTTATTAACTGATGCTAATCTAGTGTTTGCTAAGGGTAAGGGAGCACTTAAGGGCATAAAAGCAAAGAATAAACTATTAACTAAAGTTTGCTCAAATTCAATGAGGACAACAGACTGCCTTATATTCTTATAACTATGGTGGAAACTGAACTACATAAGCTGGAGAATTTTGAAATGTTGTCTAAGATGAACTGCAGTCAATGAACTACATCCACAGTAACAAGTGTTAATAAAAACAACAGTAGGCATACAAGGCTCGAGTCCTGACTACGACCTAGATAGCCCTGTTTCAGTTAGTAGTCCAGGTGTTTGGGGAACCAGCTGGGGAGGGAAGAATGACCAGGCTTTGCCCACTCACATATCTTTAATTTGTTAATTGATTTGTGATGTCATTAATTGGTATGGTTTTAAAATGCTTCTGTTTTTTAAGAGAATGTATGTCTGATGAAGTGGTGAATACTGTGAAAGCACTAGCAAAATAAATTTTGTTATTTTTCTTTTTCCTGATGTGAGTAACTGAGGCTGTTTCTTATTTATTTTCCACTGTTTTGCTGCTGTTGGTTATGCTGCAAGTGTAACCTGTCATTTACTCCTATTTTGCTGGCTTATACTTGGACATGGCAGAAGGGGATGTTGCTAACATCCAAGTTGAACTTCCATATAATCCTACATCAAGTAAGAATAGTTCTGTCAACATTAACATGCCACTGGACTAATGTTTTGAACACTATCATCAATCCTTTGCTGCAGAATGGAATTCTATCTCACTCTGTTCTGGAGATACAGCATGAGAGTGGGGATGCAAGCTTCCATGAGAAGTACCGGGCATTGGAGAATAAACTATACAGCATTTACAATAGCAGCGCTTTCACTTTGAGGTTTCCTTGCAGCACAAAGTTGTACCGAGAGGTCTCAGGGTGCTCACTATGCCTAGTTATGGACAGACTTATCTAGGGTTACTTAAAGATTGGCAACTCTTGAATCTTGGACTTAGTGCACAATATATGCAGCTCCTTATTACGTTCTTTCTGCCACAAGAAAAAGAGCTGCAAGAAGAAATAAATAACTTGCAGAATGAGATACTAGACAGCTATTCAGAAGATGTAATAGGAGAGAAACTTGATGTACTTTGTGATAATATTTTATCAAATGAGAAGAGGCTACAGGCAATTAAAATTTGGAAATTGCAGACAGACATCAATGATTTTGAAAAAGGGGTGCTTTTTCCTGGCCCAGGAACAGAAATGCTACTGATTCACAGCCTGTAGATCAGGAAATGAACCGAAGGGTTGAACAATCAATAGAAGCAATGAGGGAAGTACCAGAGTCTAATGCTGTAATGGAAGCACCTAATACATTGGCTATTAATGCTAGTGACATTACAAGTATGCAAATCGAACCCACCGAGTCCACACAGTCAGGACAAGTAATTAATAGAGCCATTGCTAATAATCTTTCTGAGAGAGTTGAGATTGCGGAAATTTGCATCGGCTTCTGTAGAGGCCGAGCAGTCAGAAACACACATGCAATCAATATTAAAAGATCCGCTCCCTATACGAGAACGCTTCAACAGCAGAGGAAGGAGAGGGAGACTGCGACGGCTACAGAGCACCAACACTTCAGACAGCCAGGAATGGAGATGGAAGAGACAGGTTTAGTAATAAACCTTTCATCTTATCCATTAACTAATACTCAACCTTTTGTACTGTCAAAAGGTCTTAATTTTATACCTGCCCAAAGAACAGATTTGGTGGAGGTATTGAAATGTTTAAAGTTGTTTGGGCGTAATTTGAACTTAAAAGCTTTATTTAAGGAAGACACATCTATGTATGAGGTTTTTAAAAAACAAGCACTTTGATTCCACCCTCACACCCTACGGTAGAGACTTTCATTGGAATGTGTGAGAAACAAATTAGAGAGAAATTAGCTGGACAAGGTAAAGCTAATTTCTATAACATGTCAAAGGCTGAACATGCACTACATGAACTAAAGAATATATCTAGTGCTGTTAATAGACCAGCAGACAAGGGAGGGGGGTTGTAAACTTAGACAAAGACCTCTACCTACAGCAGATGAACATTTTATTAAATGATGTTAACACATACTTGAATGTATCTGGTTCCACTGTGAAAGGGATTATTGAGAAGGTCTCTTTTTTGGTAATTGATCTACTGATTACCAGTTTGATTAATGAACCTTTATTCGAATACTTTAAAGTAGAATATTCATTAATTCCTAACCTGTATGGACTGCACAAAGGACATAAACATCTGAGTATACCACCTATGCATCCTATAGTATCCAGCAAGGGATGGGTGACTGAACTTCTATCCATTTATGTGGAAAATAATCTACATCCCTTTTTAGATCAATCTGTCACTATACTGAAGGACACCAAGACATTTCTACAGAATTTGTATATACAAACATGTAATTTACATACTGATTATTGGTTTGTGACCATGGACATAGAATCTTTATTTACCGTCATTCCCAATGAATATTGACTATCTAGTATCAGGAGTTTCTGAACAGTAAGAATTGGAATGACAGGAAGGTTTCTCTTGTCTGTACGCTGCTAGTATTAATACTTGACAACAATGTTTTTACATTTAATAACGAATTTTACCTGCAGAGGGTTGGCATAGCTATGGGCACACCATGTGTGAACAGCTACGCCAACCTTTGTTTATTTCAATGGGAAATGGATTATGTTTTATCTAACAATACATTTACTGAGAATCTGAAATGATATACACACTTTGTAGATGTCTTTTTGTTGTGGGATGGCACTATTGAACATCTGAATGACTTCACTGCATATCTGCATACTACTACTAGTTTCCTTAAATTTACACATATTCTTATGGTGACATTGATTTCTTGGATGTCAAGATTAGTAGAGGGGAACTACATACAATACATACAGTCCTTTATAGAAAGCCAGTTAGGAGAAATAACATCCTACATAATAGTAGCATGTACCCTCGACATGTAAAGAAAAATGTCTTAAAGGGGCAGATCTTCAGAACAATGAGACTTTTCAAAGATGGTGTCGATCTGGAAAGGGCATTATCAAATCTTAAAGTCGAATTCCTTAATAGGGGCTACAAAGCTGCAGAGATAGATAGCTCTATCACAGAAGCCTGGAGAGAAAGGCAGAACAGATGCAGGCCATATTATGGAGAAGAGACTCCACTTGAAATAAACTCAAAACCAAATAGTGAAGCCTGGTGTTTTTAGGGTCAACCTGCCTTACTCTAGTGATATTAACAGTATATGTGATACTGTGAAAGCTAATTGGAACATTCTAAGAACTCTAGATGAATTTGAAAATCTGATAAGTGAAACACCGTGCTTTTCATTTAAGAACAACACATCCATTAAAAGGCATATTTGCTGTAATCTAAATAAGAACCAAGGAATTCCCTTAGAAAGAACTGGTACACATAAATGCAGAAATTGTAGTGCATGTAAATATGTATATACTGGTGAATCTTATCAACACCTTATATTGCATTTTAACATTGACTTTAATTTTTATGTGATTGTAAGACAAAAATGTGGTTTATTTCAGTTTCTGTAAGATGTGTTATGCATACTATATTGGTTTAAACCAATCATATGCTGAAAGACATGATACTTGAGCACTACAGGGATGTAAGAAACATAAAAGAAACTAGTGCCTTGGCACAACATGTTTTAAAAGGAGTGAATCATAACTTTAGTTTCTTTGTATTAGAAGTGTTAGTTGAAGGTACAAGGGGAGGAGACTTTAAAAACAAAACTGAAGTGGCAGAGCAAAATTGGATAATTAAACTTCAGACAGACAGACCTCTGGGACTGAATGCCAAAGGCTCCCTAAAACCCTTTTTGAAAGAGAGACCTTTGAAGCATTAAAGTATGATGAAACACTAAACTGTCATTTTTAAGATAGTTTTAAAAAAAAACTTTTAAGTGCCTGATAATGTGCCTTTAATTTGTTATTGATTTGTGATGTCATTAATTGGTATGGTTTTAAAATGCTTCTGTTTTTTAAGAGAATGTATGTCTGATGAAGCAGTGAATACCGTGAAAGTGCTAACATAATAAATGTTATTTTTCTTTTTTTCTGCTGTGAGTAACTGAGGCTGTTTCTTATTTATTTAGAGACTGGAGACCTTCTGAGAGGAAAGCATCTTCCTTTCTAGGAGTGAGCCATGGTTGCACTGACTATGCCACAATGAAGGTGAATGACATCTCCACTTTGGGGCTATTGCATACCCCACCCACCTCCAACATGCTCAGTGAGATAGACATGGATAGTCAGGGTGCAGACTGTACAATTATCTGATAATTCACTTATTTAACAGCAACATTGTAAATTGTTCTTGTTCTGATGAGGAGCAAATGTGTATTTTTGCAACATTTAGCCAGATAATCTGCAGGCACAAGGGCAAAACATAAAGTTGAAATAAGAAAAAGAAAATAAAAAATGAAAAGCAGGGGATGCTCCTTCTGTGGTAACTTCAAAGTCACATTTAATTCAATACTGAAGGCTACGCACTCCTCCTGCCAAGAATCAAAAGATAATTCTATATCCCTGACAATAGACAAATGATGGCTGAAAATTATTTTTAAGCAAGCATACATATAAATTGAGACAGAAAGATTATTTCAAGAAATTTCTGGTGATTAGTATTCATAAAACGTTACTCCAGTTTAACCAACTCATTTGGCAACAGACAATAGACTATGTATGCCAAGAAATTCCTAATGTGTAATAATACCAAGATTTTGATGAACAGCACATGGGCAGACTATGAAGCCTTCTACATTAGCTAAAGGATTAATGGCTGTCAGTAGGCTGAGACAAATACAAAATTTTCAAAGATGAAACATCATCTTTTTGACATGTTACTGGCAAGAAATGACTGTGTTGGTTGCAAAATGAAATGAAAGCAGAATTAAAAATGTCCAATCAGAATCGCCACAACTGAAGATGCACCTCAGACTTCTTTCACAAGTTTCTGCTAAAATTCTACTGAAAAGCTTTCTGCATGCACATTTAGAATTTAGGCTACTACTATTTGCTCTTGCCTCAAACAAATATGTTTCCTGTCTACAGAACACCATTGATAAAACCGACACTTCATTTTCAACTCCCTTTGTCTTGAACTCCATTGCTATACTTTGTCAAAAGCTAAATGGCTGCCAGTACAAGCCAGAACAAACCTGCTCCTAGGATCCATGCTCTTCAAACTACTCCACCATGACCCCCCCCCTCATATTAACATGAAGTTCATTCCAACAACCCCAATCTACAACCTCAGAGGCCAATCCACAGCTGACGCACCACTCCAAACACCAAGAACTGGATTATGTTCCACTGACCACAACTTCATTATTGCACCTAAACTGCGGCAAGCACTTCCTCCAGAAATCACTGGCATCTCCAATTACTCTTACGTTGCACATCAACTTAAACAGCTCTTGCAGAAACAATTTAAATGCAAATATCCCATCAATGGACATATCACATAAACAAATTCTACCCCAAAATGCCCTTGCCAGTCTCTTTACTTCTACTAGCTCACTATAATCCATGCCCAGTCATCCTGTAAAAAGGAACAACGTTTCAAGCTGTACTTCTTACTCATGTATCTCATTCTGTTTTCTGGGGTATCAAACTTTTTACCCGTCTGTCTGCTTGCTGCCCTTTATTTCTATCACTGTGTGATACAGACAAGTATTCCTATTGTACTACGCTGGTAGTTTCACTGTTATATAATAATTTGTTTTTGTCACTGCTAAAATGTTTGTACTGCTAATTTCTGTACAATGTCTGTGTTTCACTCAAGAAACACTTGTTAATTTGTAATAACCAACCTGGTGGTCTGGGCCTAAAATTGGTCAGCCTTGACCAATGCTCTACTCTGGTAAGCAACTGTAAAATAAAAGTAAATTTCTCAAAAACAATACAGCCATTAAATGTGTCAGTACAACATGGGTCCAAATAGAAATCAGTGGAAGACTAAAAACACCCCTCCAAAGAGATGAAGAAAATGATGAACGTATAGAACCTTATTATGTGACTGCAGAATGATAATCCCAGCTAAGCTATACAACACAGTGCTGGATTCTACTCATGCTTGAGGATGACAAAAATGATGTGCAACATAAAAACGTAGTGAAGAGGGGACACAAGTTTCTTTGTCTGAGAGGTTCATGCTTTGAAAGGCTTACATTCTGCATAACACTGCTCCAATATATCACTGCCATCAGTTCATATTTGGAGAGGCTGTGTTTTGGATAGTTTGCCATATAAACCACATATTTTGATTTACAGTTCACTGATTTATATAATTCCTTTTGGAAATTTCTAGCCACCACCTCAAACTCATCCCCTACCTTCATAAATTGACACAACTTACAGCTATTACATTTATTCACACCTACATTCAAAAAACCTAATTCTAATAAATATACACTATTTTTCTTAAAAAATGATTTCAAATTGGCTAGACATTTCCAAATGAAATTATATAAATCAGTGAACTGTAAATCAAAATATGTGGTTTATATGGCAATGTGTGAACTACGTCCCGCATTTTATATAGGTAGAACTATAAGATATTTTTTTAAAGAGTGTACAAGCATCTTACAGCTATAGACAAGGCAGATGAAAGCAGCGCCTTAGTAAAACATGTAAAGTTAAAGCATGCCAATGAAAGAATTAAAACCTTATTTTATAATAATAGATGAAGTAAGTGAATTATGATCACAGATTAGATGCTGAAGGTGAATTGGACTGGAGAGAGTACTGCTGGGTAAAAAGACTAAATGCATGTATTTTTCCAAGTCTGAGTGGCAGGGAGAATTTTAAGATTGTGTTGAAAAGGAAAGGGTTAATGCATTAAGCTGGGATCACATGGGGGCTCATTGAGTATTTAAATGTAATTATTGATTGCTACAACTTGGTCTGATGAAGTTCCCAGAGGGGAATGGAAGTGCATGCCAGTTAAGTTTTTATGCTTTGTGAATTATTAAAGGAGTTTTTTATTAGTTAAGGTGGCTTGATTATTTTAGAGGGCTGGAAAAGTATATTGTCTTTGGTTACTGGTTCTCTGTTGCACTTTGGGCTGTGTTGTTCGTTGGTTTACTATAAATACCACTTTGGAATTCGTCTGGAGCTCCTTCTGTGTGGAGTCTGCATGTCCTCCCTGCAGTTGACTGAGTTTTAAAGACACGCAGGTAGGTGCGTGTGTGTATGCGTGTGCCTTCTTTGAAGGTTGGGTGCTGGGCTGGCAACTCAACACCATAAAACACCACTGCCAACCAATCTGCGAACCGGGGATCTACTGTAGCAATCCCTAACCAGGAAAAGCTGAAAGAAAACCACCTTGGAACTCTCCTGAAAAGAAGCCAAAGGACAAATAAACAAATAAAAGATGCTACAGAAATACTAAAATGTTAAGGCTAATCTGATGAACAGAACGACTTATTTGACATCACACATAAAGTCACGGTCTCCGGTGATGGCAGCCACAGTCTGTAATATTGTATATTTCAGACAGTTAGGAACATCCTGGAATGATGTTTGGATCCCCAGAAATCCAGAAACCTTATATGAGGGACATCCAGTATACATCATTCACTTTCTGGAGCCCTACCGGTCTACACTGGAGAAGTCTATCTTTCATCTCTCTAACCTAAAGCTGTAGCCTACCCCATCTCTATACTGATCAACAGGACCGTAAAAGAAGGTACTATTCCATCACTCTGGAAAATCTCTCATATTATCCCTCTATTCAAAGGAGGTGACTCAGTAGAGTATTCCAACTTCCGCCCTATAGCACTACTATCTCCTCTCGCAAAAATAATGGAGAAATGCATCCACAAACAGTTACTTAATCACCTACTAAGCCACAACCTCCTAGCTAATTGTCAACATGGGTTTCGACCATTCCATAGCACTACCACAGCCTTACTATCCTTTATTGATTCTATTAACACGAACCGCAACAATAACACTTCTTCTTCTGCATTCTTTGTAGACCTGTCTAAAGCCTTTGATATGGTCAGTCATGAACTTCTCCTCCATCATTTAAAATCCCTCTCTCTAGACAATCATGCCCTAAGCTGGTTCGTATCCTATCTGGATAACCGTAAACAGGCAGTACTCTGGAATAACCATCTCTCTGATCTCCTCCCAACTTCGATAGGGGTCCCTCAGGGCTCTATCTTAGGTCCCCTGCTATTCTCCATTTTTATAAATGACCTTCATCTAGCCACTACCCAATCAACTTGCATTCAATATGCAGATGACAAGACCATAATCTGCTCAGCCTCAACACAGACTGAGCTGCACACTCTCACACAAAAAACCTTCACTACTATAGAGCAATGGTTCTCTAATCATTGTCTCCTCCTCAACCCTAAGAAAACCAAACTCCTGCTCTTTGCACCCACTCACATGTCCCCTTCTATTAACTTCACACTTACATCCAATGATGGTACCCTCATCTCTCCAGACCAAACCACTAAACTCTTGGGTATTACTATTGACAATCAACTAAAATTTGACACTCATATCAACTCTACAATAAAAGCTACTAACAGAAAACTTGGTTCTCTCTATAGAATCAAATCTTTCCTAACTCCCAAAGCTAAAACTACCAGAGCTAGATCCCATCTAATGTCTACCCTACTATATGCTTCTCCCATTTACACTAACCTTTCTAAGTATAAACTCAACAAACTAGCTTCATCATACAACAACATTGCTAGATTTGCTACAGATTCTCCTTATAGGACTCATCATTGTCTTAATCTTAAAAAACTAGGCTGGCTAGAACTACCCTACCTAATACAATCTTACCAACTTACTATTGCCCATAAAGCCCTTTATCACCCTGACAACACTCATATGCTCTCCTCTCTCATTCAACCCTACAAAAATCTGAAGAACCTACGCTCTTCTAACAAGATACTGATTCAAACTTCCCTATCAAATAACTCAGCAGGTGACTCCACATTCTCCAACTCAGTTGGCAAAATATGGAACCAACTACCTCAAGACCTCACTACCACAACTTCACTCCCATTATTTAAAGCTAAACTAAAACTTTTCCTTTCCAATCACTGGCTATGCTCTTGTAACAACCCTGACTAACTGTTTTTATCTGCTTCTTTCATCCCCTTACTTCTTTGTCTCAATTCCAGCTCACCTGAGTTTCCTTTTCCTAAGTGTCCCTGTGACTCTTTCTTTAAATAGAAATATATCTATATTATTGTCAACTTCTTACAATGCTGCAATAGACTATCCTAGTTGTTTATTTGAATTTGAATTTTTGTCCCCTGCTAAGCCTCATACTGAACTCTATTGCATATATAACTTGCAGCAGATTTAATGTATGTTTCTATAGTATTGTATAATTTTGTATTCCTGCATTGTGTGACATTTTTAACTTGTTTTAGTAGATTGTAGTGGAGCTTTTCTCCTCGGGCCTCCACTGAAAATGGACATGTATCCAGTTGGACTAGCCCGGTTAACAAATGTAAAATAAAATAAAATAAATAAAAACCTACAGATAGAATAAACCCTTCATGTACTTTCCTCACTCCCATATAAGGGAACATTTGCAGTTCTCCTCTCACCTCTTATTGCACCTACTCAAAGTCGCAGGATAAATAGTCTGACAACCCACCTGCTTCTAGTTTATGACTGTTACTCGCTGTATTCCCACCACCACATCCTATCCCCTTCATAGGTCCTTGACGTCCTCTTTTTATTTTTATAACTTGTCAGTTTGGCAAACATTCTTCAGCCTGCTAGATCAGAATGACAATGTCTCTGGTCCTGTTCAGTGAATACTAAGGCAAAGTCTTCACTGAATACCTGCATCTGGTCCATCTCATGTTTACATTCCCTATGGAGTATCAGGTCTGTTCTTTCTCTTCCTGCTCATGACATACCTATAAAGCTTGATAACATCCATTAGCCTTTTTCATTCTAATTTTAATGTACTTTACCTCTTACACTGCCCTGATTATTGTATCCTTATGTTCCTCAGTTCCCTCATGTCTCCCTTGCTCACCTGCTTGGAACTAACAGTTCCCAGAGAAGTTAAAATGGCCTCCTCTTTTCTCAAATATGCTTCTGCTTCCTTATCTGTTACATAACTACATTTCTACTATTTTTAATATTGTTTTTCACTGTCTCTGCTCTTGTTTCCTGTGTAACCCCTAAAGGCATTCCCAAGTTCACCCTTCTGAGTGTTTCCATTCATAATCGCCTAATTTGTCAGCACTTAGGTTCAGACATTACTGCAATCAGATAGATGTGTCGGAATGTAAAAAATGCACATCTTGGGCTGCTTGTCTGTGCTTCTATTCAATTACTGTGAGACAGAGTTGTTATGTTTAACTTTTCATCATGCTGACATGGCCGCACAAAAAAGCAAAACGTATTTGAGTAATGGGAAACATATTTACTGCCACAATCAGCTATTACAGCAAACGCCTTGCTATATCAGCTTACTATCATTGAATATGAACTAATAATTATATTTCATCCTATCATGAGGCAATTAAGCAGTTACAGTACAAGTAGTCAAATGTTTCCCTTTATATCTATCACATGAGAACATTAAAATACACACAAAACAGTCTGCCACTCCTATGTGGGGCTATAGAGAATAATAATGACTGCAAATACTAACATGGCACAGAGATATAAACAATAAAGCAGTGTCAGTATTTCTCAGCATCACAGAGAATCCAACAATAATCTAATATACTCCTCGGTAAGACTGAACTATGCAGCAGAAATGTCCTCTTAGTGAAGAATAAAAAAGGGAAATGGAAGAGAAAAATAAGGGTTGCATGGGAAATCTGACTCCGCTAATAGCTTTCTTCAAGAGGTTTGTAGAATAAGCACTTCAATAAAGTACAGTACATAGACAAAAGATAAAAGAATGAACAGTTGTGTCTTACAAGGCTTTAGTCATAAAGCTTCTAAAAACAAGTGTGAAAATGGGAGGAGTCCAAGACTTCATAACAAGTTTATTCAGTTTACATTGTTTAACAAGGAAATCCAGCATAAAGGCCCCCTTTTTCAGTAGAGTCCCAGGTAAAAGAGGAGTTTAGAAATCTCCAGACAATAAGAACAAACAGTACATAATCAGCAAAAATGACAAGCAGTCTGCATAATATGTAAGAGCAAACAATTTACACCTAATAAAACAGTAACAAGGAAGACAGAAAGTTAGAACATCAAAATATCAAGGAGATGGCATAACTTTGCAACATGAAAGCACATAAATTACAGCAGGTGTTAAAAGATAGATAAACATTCAGTATTAACTTTATAATATAGGCTTGTTGTGGTTTGCAACATGTGGTAGTAAGACCATTTCACTCTAAAATAAAATGTGAAGAAATATTATTTTTCATGTCATTAATTAGATGAGGGCTGATGGGACAGGACTGATGCACAGATATACTGTACATGTAGAAACTGGTAGAACACTGCAATCAGGTATAAATATTGATATGTAATTAGGTGATGGTGCACAGTAGCTGACCAGATGTTAGTGGCAGTAATGTCAGAAACATAGGTAATATTACAATCAAAAGTCCAGTTTTGTAAACAATGTTGTTTAAGTGAGGACTTGAAAAGTTTCTTCACTGTTTCACAGTGAACATTGAATAGTAGTATGATTTATCTATCCTCAACAGGAACATGTTGCAGCGCTTGGCTGAGGGTCTTGGATTTTGGGGGTTGATCTTCAAAAGTTAGTTTGAGCTAATAAAGGACAGTTCTTGGAATATAATATTTTATGAATGAAGCATAGCACAGTAACGTAAAAAGGATGAGTGAATTTGGGCCAATGCAACTTTTGCAAAGATAAACAGTGGTGTATTCTGCTGTGGTGTCTTGAGGCAAATGTAGACATTCTGCTATATGTACTGCTCAGGTTTATGAAATAATAAAAAAGAAATAAAAGTAAAGAGGTGGGAGGAGTACATAGCTGAGGGAAGTAGGTAAGAGTCTGCAGTTGCTGACCTAGTACTCTCAGTACAGAAAACATTGGAGTTGTAAAGTTGCCTAGATTTATATTTGTCTTATTGATTTCATTCGTTTACCAGAGATCACATTTTAATTGACTGTCGTTAATGCACACAATCATCAGCATAGATAATGTGACCTCCTCTATGATGGTTGAGTCAAAAAGCTTTAATTGTTAATTTGGGTCTCTTTGCAATTCAGGCAAGCATGGGAGGTGGTGGTTCTGGACAACTGAAGGGGATGATCCTGCAGAGATTGTTTGGGTTCGCTAATGAGTAGACTCATTGGGCCTAGCCATGATTGTAGACAATGGAATCATACTTAGGAATATGGGAACATAGGAACAATACAAGGTAAGCAATCCCAGGACCATACGAGGCCTAGCCATATACACATTTAAGTAGACAAACTTAAACAGTTCTTGAAACTCTTTATAAGGACTTAATAGTGCCCACCTCCCAAATCAAGCAGGGCTGTACATGATAATGTTGGACTAAATGTATGTCTACCCATCCAATTATTAGTCTCAAAGGCAGGAAAGGTAGTGCTTTGTCTGACCTGCAGTGGTAACTTATTTCATAGGCTGGGAATACATTGAGTTATGAACCAATCCTTCAGGAAGTCTTTTTTTATTTGTTAATAAAGATTTAGATAGCTAGAATGGCTGTAGCGCCACTGGTTTGTGAAGAAACAGAATGTCAAATAGCACTGGGTCTTTCATGGCTTGAAAAGTGAGACAGGTCACCTCAGAGTAACTGACCATCTATTGAATATAAGGAGAGCTGTGTTAATATGTCAGGATAGTTGAAAGATTTAAGGCTTTTAATTTTCTTGGTTATAAATTGGTGGGACCCTTCCAGCTGAGTGGTATTATTGGATATGTACATACCAAAGGGAGAATTATATTTGATGATGGGTCTAATAGAGGAACAGTACAGTAGTAAGAAGTTTTCTTTAAATCTTGAAGATATACTCTTGAAAATTAACTGGTCCAGATAGAAGGATTCCTGACTATGGCAGAAACATGGTGATCAAATAAGAGAGATTTGTCCACATAAGTACACATTTTATTTATGACTGCATCTGTCTGAAGAGGAGTACAGCTAAATTATATGAGGTAGGAGCAGTTTTATTTATTTATTTTTTCAGAATGCTGCTGTGTTGCTCTTTTTTTTTGCATTTAGCTTGAAACTTTTTTCAGTACGCCAGGTGAATATTCCAGCTCTTGTTGAAGCCGTTCAGTATTAGATGTCTGTAAAACAAATGCATAACAGGAGATGGCCCAGCACTGAACCCTGTGGTATCCCACTAGTTACAAGTTTACATTTAGAGGTGATGCCAGCAACTCTCCCAATGTGGGATCTGTTAGAAAGCCAACTTGTAATCCAGTGGACAACACAGGGGGTTATATATTAAGTCTGTCTAATATTTCAGTATTGCCAGCATGAGGGATAATGTCAAAAGCTTTGATCAAGTCAGGATAACCTGTGTGTACTAGTGACTACTGTCCACAGATTCTAACCTTTCCAAAAAAGTTGAGTAGGTTCTGGGACCTGCTTCATTCAAAGGGAGCCAATGAAATGAAGAGCAGCCAGTCACATAGAATGCTGAGATGAAGGTGGTCACATGAACATATTGTATATTTTATGAAATGTGGGATATTAAGTACGCTTGTAGCTTTTGTCAGTTTCTAGACAGAGATGGGCAGATAATCACTTATAACACTGGCCAAAATCTCAGTGAGCTGGATATATGTGTGGTGGCTAACAAGGGCTCAACCAAAAATGCTTGTGCATGCAGAGACTTTGAGTGACTGAATACAGTAACAGAAATTGTATAATTGGATCGCTGTGTGGCTAGATCCTTCATTCATTAGGAACTAGTCGATGTGGAAGTCCCTCACAATAATTAGATCTAAGATAACATGGCCATAAAACAAATGTAAGGCTTTGTCCATAATAATTTCATCCTTATATGGGGAACATAAATGCAGCTTCCATACAGAAATTTACTGTTTCTGTTTTTACACATTAATAAGCAAGGATTCAGAGTGGACAAAATAAGAAATCAGTGAATCTGAAATGGAGTGGGTAAGATTACCATTGTATAATACACTGACCCCTCTGGTGCCAAAGAATATTATAGCCTGGTGGTATGAATGAAAATACACATTACTTGGCTTAGGTCAGATTTTAGCGACAGAAAAAATATCAAACTGCTAAACTGAAAGCTGGCTATGTAGAAGGTGTAATTTGTTACATGTACTGCTAGCATTAATATGAACAGTTTTTATTCCTTAACTAGCTTCCATAATATAGCACCACTAGTTGGATCAATGATAGTGCTTAAATTAAATTGTAGGTACCCATTGACATGACTAGTTCATACCTAGTTTTGACCACTTTCAAGAAGGGCCTGAGAGGCCGGACCCAGTTTGTATTTATAATTGCCTAGCCATTCATCCACGTTATGCTTAAAGAGGGTCAGGAGCTTCTCTGCTTTCAAAAAAAAAAAAAAAACAAAGACTGATCTTGAGTCAGGAAGTAGAAAGCACACCACTGTCCACAAAATATTGTAATACAAATATTTTTAATTGAATGTTATGTGGTTTCATCACTCATCCACATCCACTGGTACTTCATCAGAACTGTTCTTATCACATCACAAAAAAGAGTTAAATAAGCAGTTAACTTTATCATGTGTTGAGTCCAGATTCAAATATAGGGAGACTTTGTGGCAATTAAGGTTGGATGCATTTGTACCCTCAAGATTAAATGATTTTATTTCTGTTGTGCCACTTTTAAAACTTTATACAACTAAATTGCAGTTATGTTATTAATGTGTTATTTGAACCACTTAATTCAGGTTTTATTTATAGCTTAATATGAAAAAAAATGTTTTACATTTTTCATAAGGTGGTATTTATGTTTGGTCAAAATTGTATGCTTTTAGTGATTGGATGTTGTTTGACACAATGAAATTAATTGTTTGATTTATTGTGACATGATGGGACTAGTTATAACAAATTATCGATGGATGTGCATGAGGGACAAACATTCTTAACTTTTGACTAAAAACCTTTGAATTGCAACATTTTGTCAAAACTGGTGTGCTTTCTGTTTCCTGAGTCAAGAGCAGTCATTGTTTTTTTTTAGATTGGTTTACTGACTACACTGCTGTTCACAAACGACTCTGATTTACATCCAAAAGAGGAATTCTCTTGGCAGGAAATGACTCCTCAGATAGCATCACTCTTAACACTGGAGTCCCACAAGGATGTGTACTAACTCTGTTGCTGTTCACCCTGTTAACACATGATTGTACAGCCAGGTACAATACAAATCACATCATCAAGTTTTCTAATGACACAACGGTGGTGGGCCTCATCAGTAATGACAATGACACAACATATACAGATGAGGTGAAACAACTGATTACCTGGTGTAACTTAGCACTAAATGTGAACAATACAAAAGAGATAAGTGTGGACTACAGGAAAAATCACAAGGAACATTCTCCCCTCACTATCAATGGGGAAACAGTTGACAGAGTGAGAAGCACAAAGTTTCTGGAAGTGCACATCGATGAGGACTTGTTTTGGAACACAAATACAAATGCCATAGTCAAGAAAGCACACCAGAGATTGCACTTTTTAAGAAAGCTGAGGAGAGCGAATCTCCCATTGACAGTTCTCAGTACCTTCTACAGAGGTACTATAGGAAGCATCCTGATGAACAATCTTGTAGTATGGTATGGAAGCTCCTCTACCTCTGAGCGCAAATCCCTCCAGAGAGTGATGAAGACAGCTGAGAGGATCATTAAGACCACCTTACCACCTATCCATGACTTGTACTTATCCAGATGTCTTAGCAGGGCCAGAGGAATAATTAAAGACTGCACTCACCATGCTTACAGACTCAGGAGGCAGGATTTGCCTTTAACAAACCCAAACTGGTTTAGATCCAGGATTTGTAAATTACCTATGTTCAATGTGTTCCTTTGTTTTACATATAAGGCTGGTGTGGCTTATAGGTCTATAGTTTCCTAGATCAGTAGTGAAACCCCCGTCATTAAGAAGAATGACTACTACAATTCTCCTTTCCTCTGGCACAAGTACAGTCTAAGTTTAAATAGGCTTAGCAGCAAGTCGACCAGGCATTGTCTGGTGCTGACCAAGTGTTTTTAGCTTTAGAGGGGGCATTCAGGACTTGCTAGGAGGTGTTCAGAGGGGGTGGTGTGGGTGTGCTAATATGTTTGGGAATTTAGGGGGAAACAGAGGAGTAAAGTTAGAGCTTAATTTGTCCACTACAATGTTGGCTATGTCCTCAAGGGATGAGTGAGTGTTGTTGTTATGTACTAAGTATGAGCATTGTGTGGCATTACCTCTAAGGTTTATGTGATAGCTAAAGAAGCCTTTCTGGCTGCCCTTAACAGAGGTAGCAGTTCTCAAGTAATACTTAATTGTGGATGATTTGATTTTGTTTCAGAGTTCTTTGTTGATCTTTTTGAGTTTGTCTCAAGATGATGGGGTACTGAGTTTCATAGTTTCATAGTTTAGTACTAGGCTATCTGCCCTGGGGCATTTATAAGCCTAGCCATAGTGATGTGGCTTTCACCACCCCATGTAATGGTACAAAAGTGTGCAGAATAGATTTAGAATACTGTGCCTCTGTCTAGTAGTGACACAGTGAAGGCCCCCTTACATAATAGAATTAGTTTACCGTGCCTCTGTCTAGTAGTGACACAGAGATGACCCCCGGGGTAAACCCACGATCTCCCATCCACTCATCAAGATTTCTCTTGAAGAGAGTCAGTGAGGGGCTCTGTCTAACATGAACTGGGATTCTGTTCCAGAGTATGGGAAGCCTCTGAGTTATGAATCTGTCCCTCCAGCATGTCCTATTCATATTTGTGCTGAGGTTTAAATCTTTAGCTCTCGTGGTTTGGATGGATTTGGATTTTTTGAGGTGGAGCATGTCCATCAATTCCTGATTGGACATAGCCTTGTATGTCAGGCACAGATCACCTCTGAGTAGGCGGTATGCTACTGAATAGAGCTGGAGTTTCTTTAGTCTGGCAGCATATGACATATGTTGGAGACCCTTGATCCTCTTGGTGAGGTACTTTTGGGGTCTCTCCAGCTGTTGCAAGTGCCGGGTGAGGTACATACCAAATGGGGCATTGTACTCAATCATGGGCCTGATAAGGGAGGAGTATAGGGGTACAATGACCTCCTTTGATCTGGATGTGAATCCCTTCATGATAAGGTGGGCAAGGTAGAAAGTCTTTCTAACCACTTTGGCAACATGGGTGTCAAATGAGAGGTCACTATCGACTTGGGTCCCCAGGTCCCTGATTACTTTTTCCGTACTCAGTGGGTTACTGTCTATGTGATAATTTGTGGGTACTTTGTTTTTCCCAAAGGGGATGACTATACATTTTTTGGCATTTAGTTTAAGGCCATGACTCCGGCACCAGTTGTCTGTTTCAGTGAGGGCTTTCTGTAGGATGTATGTGTCAGCTGATGTATCGACTATGGCGCCTAGTTTGCAGTCATCTGTGAACTTTGTCAGCCACAACCCTCCCATGTTTGCTTTCACATCTGAGAAATAAATGCCGAACAAGAGGGGTCCCAGGACAGAGCCCTGTGGGACACCACGTGTGACTGGCTCTGAGTCTGACATGGCTCCAGCGATTTTGACTTTATGGGTTCTATCCTTTAGCCAGTTTGCAACCCGTCTTGTGACATATAGATTTACATTTAAGCTGTTGAGCTTATCTATGATGCCTGAGTGGGGTATTGTGTCGAAAGCTTTAGCCAAGTCCAGGTAGGCTGCATGGACTGCTTTTCCCTCGTCAGTGGCTCTAGTGACTGTTTCGAAAAAGTCAACCAGGTTCAAAAGGCAGGATCTGCCCTTTACAAAGCTGAACTGGATGGGATCAAGTGTCTGTAGGTCCCCAATGTCTCTGTTTATGAGTTCCATAATGATTCTTTCCATAGCTTTGCAGACCAGGCTGGTTAAGCTTATAGGGCGGTAGTTACCAGGGTCTGTAGAGGTGCCTCCTTTGTGGAGTGGGACCACTGTTGCTGTATGCCAGTGTTCAGGTACATATCCTGTAGTAAGGCTAAGGTTAAATAGCATTTTTATGTGCGGGTTTAGCTCCTCTTGGAGTTCACGTAGCACGCAACCCGGGATACCGTCAGGTCCCATTGATGCTGTGTTTTTAGCTTTGCTGAGGGCGGTTCTCACCTGGACATCTGAGATGACAGGGAGGTTACATTCAGCTGGGATAAGTATTTCCTCTTTTGGGGGTGAGGGAGGGGAGAAATTTGCACTGAACCTGTCTGCCAGAATGTTGGCAATATCTGTGGGTTCAGTGTATTTTTTGGCATTGTGAACTAACTCTGAGCATATCTGAGGGTTTCTGCTCAGGTTTCTAACATATCAGAAGAAGGCCTTGTGTTTATCTTTAGTGTCCATAGCGATTTTTCTCTCAAAGTTGGCCTTGGATGTTTTTATGAGAGAACATAGCTTTCTACTAGTGCTGATCAGAGATGCCTTCTCTTTATGGGATTTTGCTCTGATGTGCATTAGCTTCCTTCTTTTGTTATACAATTTGTTTATGGCTGGGGTCCACCAGACAGGACGCCTGCCCTTGGTGGAGAGGGTCTTGGTTTTATTTGGGATTGCATGATCCATGCATTCTTGGAGATGTCCGTAGAAAGCATTTGTGAAGGATTCAACATTGTGGGATGTGGTTTCCACTGGCCCAGTGGGCTTAAAGGATACCATCTCAGTCTTAAGAAGTGTAAAGTCAGCTTTTGAGAAGTTTTTCACTGTAGTCTTTTGTGTTGGGGTGGAGGTGGGATATGTATATCCAGGGTGATTAGTTTGTGGTCAGATCTCACTAGTGAGGGGTATACTTCCGGTGTGGAGCACTTTGTCCCCATGTTTGTGATGATCAGGTCTAGTATATTATCTCCCCTTGTGGGAGAGGTGACTAGCTGTTCCATTGCATTTGAATTTATGAATTCCAGGAACCTTTGGGCTAGGGTGTTAGGGCTAGAATAATGCACCCAGTCTATGTTAGGGTAGTTGAAGTCTCCCAATATGATGGTGTTTGGTGAGACATTCATATACTCCAATGTCTTCAGGAAGGCTGAATGGGGCTCCAGAGATTGGGAGGGTGGTCTGTAACATGCTACCAGTTGTATAGCAGTTTTGCCTATGGTTAGTTGCACCCTGGATGGTCTCTGATGCTTCATGTGTTGCCACTAACCTAGAGGTGTGGGTGTCCTTGATGAATATTGTCACTCCCCCTCCCTTTTTGGTTTGGTCTGAGTTTTGGGGCCGAAAAGCATGATACGAGGTATAGCCTGGTAGCACTGGGGTGCTCTCAGGAGCCTTGAACCAGGTTTCAGTGACTGCACAGACATCGATGTTCTCCATACTGAGGAGTGCTTCGAGAGCCTGCATCTTGAGATTTAGACTTCTGGCGTTGAGCAGTATTACCCTTAATTTTTTTCCATTTTTGTTTTCTAGGGAGGTGGGTTTGTCTTTTGAGCCTTGCCTAAAAAAGGCACTATGGGGGTGGCAAGAGCCTTAGCCAATATCCAGAAGCCCAGTGGTGACAGATGCAAGGCATGGCTTGTCCAGCATGTCATCCCAAGCAGACAGACATTGGATCCCCCTAGAATGACACCAGTAATTGAACCAATTATTAAAGCTGATCATCTTGTCTTTGTATTGTGGCATCATTCTTGGTGAGGGCAAGATGCTTCTCAGGGTCAGGGTCATACCAGCCTGGGCTACATAATCAGAGAGCTCTTCTATGTCCCTTTTCATGTAGTCCAGGGAGGTACGTCTCAGGTCATTCACGCCGGCATGGACAATGACGGAGTCATATTTGTACTTGCTTTGGAGTGACTTGAGTGCATGTGTTATGTGGCAGATCCTAGTTCCCGATAGGCAGCTCACCGTTACCCTCTCCTTGTTCAGCCTGGTAAGCGGAACGTCAGTGTGTCTGACTACAGAGTCACCTATTACTAGTGTATCAGGCATAGTGTTTGGCCTTAAGGGTTGTGATTGTTTGACACACTGATTTATTGAAGTATGTGTTGCATGTGTTATGTTTTGAGGTGGTGGATTTTTGGGTGTCTGCTTTGGGAGCCTCTGTTGTTTTGGTAAGTTTTTTGTTAGAGCCTCCGAGTATGTCTTTGTGTTGTTATGTGTTTGGTTTGCAGTTGTGGTAGGTCTATGTGAGACTGGGTTTGCTGTGTGTGTGGTTACCTTCTCCTCCTGTCTGGTCTTCCCAGTCCTGAGTTGAGAGAGTTCAGCCTCCAGTTTGGCTATATAGTTGCATCTCTCACATGTATTTGTGTTTGTTGGGAGGAGGAGAGGGTTGTCTGTGTACATGAGACAATTGTAGCATTGTCTCAAGATTCCCAGATTAACCAACTGAACCGGAGAGGATGCTAGTAATCTACCACTCGACATGCTAGAATATTATAAGGGAGTGCTGTGCCTTTAAGGGAAGTGGGTACTCACAGGGGTGGTAGGTGGATGTAGTGCTTTCTTTAGTCTGAGAGTGCTTACTTAGAAGAGAGGTTTTGAGAACAAGGGCTAGGCTTATAATAAAGCGAGTAGACTGATTATTATAAGAGTAGAGCTTTCTTAAGGAAAAATTTGAAGAGCAGACTTGGCGGAGCCAGAAAAAGTTTAACCTTGTTTAACCGGTGCTGCGCTATGCGCACAATTGCGCAAAGCCGCGCAAATGCGGATTTTAAACAGGGAACTTCAAAAGAGCTAGAAATGGTCCAAAACAACCAATTACTACAAGCTCTTGTGCTGAGGTCACTCCTTCAGGGACAGATAGGCTGCTCAAGGCTCCCCACTCATACTGGTGAGCAAAGAAACTTCCTTCTATCCAAGTAAGGCAATGGACAACAAAGGAACTACACCACAGCCCAGAATACAGCAAAGCCTGTATACTGGTCTAAACTAGTCGAGGAGAGGCGGGAAAACAAGGATTTTTTTTGTTTTTTTTTAGAAAGAACACAGAAATGCAGTAAACAGTAATAAATCAGTTACACAGGCTAGCACACTTTAGTGGGCAGCCTCAACAGTTAAATTTAACAAACAAACAAACAAACTTTCGACCAATTTTCGACCAAATGTAACTTTAAGTGCAGATAATATATAATGCAACAAACAGCTACAAAAACAGTTTAAGCTTGTTCAAAGTAAGCAAGAGAATGTATTTTAGGTAAAAAACAGCAAAAAATACTTAAATCAGGAAAGTAGTCGCTTTTCTCAGTTCTCTGCTGCTATTTATTTATTTATTTATCATTTGTTGACCGGGAAAGTCCGACTAGGTTCCACAGAGCCTGTTTTCAGTGGAGGCCCGGGGAGAAATGCTCCAGATGCATGTCTTTGGAATTTGGTCTTGTTAGGACCACTCTGCAGGACTATGAGTTTCTCCCTTTTATTGTGTAATTTGTTAACACTAGAGTTTCACCATATCCAGAAACTGGTATTGTATTTCTGTCTTATGAGGACAAATGCCTCTCTGTATGCTTTGAGACAGGCATAAAAGTTATACACAAATGTGACAAAATGTAAGATGGGGTCATTGATGAAAAAAAAAATCACTTTAATTTCATTAGGTCATCTGTTAGCTGGATTAAGTTTACATTAGAATAGCCTCTAAAGAGACAAGAATTTTGTGGTAAGTCAGGTTTTAACTTTATGGTTAATGCTGTTGAAACGTGGTCAGATTTGACCAGTGATGTTGCAACTGTAGGTATTAGGCATGGAGTAGCAATATTGGTGAGAACCAAGTCCAATATTTTTGAACCTCAAGTAGAGGCTCAAACCAGTTACTTTAGGCAGCTGGCATTAATGAAGTCAAGGAATCTTTGTGCATATTTATTTTAAGTTGTGTTGTTTTTCCAATTAATGGAGGGATTGTTGAATTCTCCCAAGAGAATAGTATTAGGCTCAGCAGGAATGGATGACAGTTTGTTTAGCTATGCCCCGTGGGCTGCAGGTGTCATGGGTGTGGGGGTACACTAGTTGGCTATGATACAGATTTCTATTTACCATGGAAAGGATAAGGAGAGGTTCAAAGTCATTGTCCTGGCTTAAGATTCTGGAGGTGAGATTGCTTTGTAGGAATAGAGACACGTACCCTCCAGTAAAATTGTCATGTTCTGCACTGGATTTGAAAGAGTCATAGACACTGAAATCCTAAACTGTGGGGGTGCTATTGTTTTTCTGAATCCATATTTCAGTAACTACACAGATGTCTATATTTTCAAGAATTAAGAATACCTGTAAGGAGTGTAACTTCTTGTTTAGATTTCTAGCATTGAGCAGTGCTACCATTATATATCTCTGATTTTGTTTAGCTGTGTAAGTAATTTGTGAAGACCGGCCTTGACTAAAAAAAGGCACTATGTGAAAGTAAAAGATCCTGGCCAATATGCAGAAGCCATGAGACGAGAGGTGTAGGCAAGCCTTAGCAAAGCAGCCAGGGCTGTTAATCATTTCCTCCCAGGCTGATATATATTAGATCCCTTTAGAATGACATCAGTATCTAAGCCGATAATTGAAACCTTAGACCCTGTAATAAATAGAATTAAAGAATAAAGGACTGTAAAAAGCAATCCAGTCAGCAAAATAGTTCTGTAGTAATGCATGCGAAACAGCTGTTAAATCAATGCAGTAGCTAAATAGCCTCTACATATAAAACGGACATCCAAATTATAAGCTCTAGTAAAGATTTGGACAGAAGCCTAAACTCATAAATGTCAATAACAGAAACCTTCATAAAAAACATTAAATCCACAGAAGGATCAACTCCTGTCTAAAGCAGAATTATTTTGCTAAGTCATAATAACAAGAATGCAACTTGAAAGCCAGTTAACTGCAGTATGCTTAGAAAGTGTTGCACTAAGCCTGTTCTGGACATAGGAAACAAACAGCTACTCAGAACTTCTAAAAGGCTTACAATATCAAAATCCTCTCACTTGGATTCTTAGAGTGTGGGCAGTACGATAGCACTTGAATCTTTTGATTAGGAATATCTATTATAGCCTTAAGCATGATAGAAGAATTAGTGGAAAGTGAAACCATGTCTTTATGAAACACTGTATAGCAATGGTCTTGGACTGCCCTCCTGCAGACTAGATTTCAGCCCTGAATCATTTAACTTGTGGCCACTGCAGGATGCTCTGTGGCCAATAAGCACTTGAGTAAGCATCTCACTTAGAATGACCTCTTGGTTACTCTGCATCAGCTCACATCCATTCTGATTTCTACTCTCGCATACTAACCACTAACATAAAAGTTTGTTAGAAAAGGGATCTAATCAACATGCAATAAACAGGGGAAACGGTTTGGAGACTCAGGGCACATTTTCTTGCATGAACTGCAGACAGTATAGATTTATCACCAATTTTTCTTCAGTCAGATTTAGTCACACGAATAGGACTTTTTGGGCCAAAGGTTATTATTATACATGCAGCAGCCAACTAGTAGTACATGTTGCAACTTGTCTTTCCTGTCCCAGTTTTTATATTGGGAAGACCACTAGATGTTTGAAACGTAGAATCCACGAACGTTGGTTGGCTATTAAAAAGAAGGATTTTAAGAATGCTCTAGCTAGTCATGCTACTACATGTTTAAATTTTAAGAAATTTTCTTTCTTTGTTATTGACAGTGTTGCAGATGATCACTTTTCAGGTGATTTTAAAACTTTGCTTGAATGTAAAGAGTCATTTTTGGCAGATATACCTGGCAGCAGATCATGCACCATGTTTAAATGAAACTGCTAGTATCAAATGTTTTTTACAATTGAATTAACATTTATAGTTTAGTTTATAAATATTTTAATTCACTGAATTAATGTCTTAGAAAGTGTTTTAGTTAAAAATACACTTTATTGAATATGTAATTCCTTTATGAATATTTGTATTTTATTAGAAACAAAACACTTGAATAGTTACTGGTTTAAATCAGTCATGTGATTTTAGGAATGTTGTTTATACAGTTCTGGTGAGTGTGTTAGTTTATCTGAAGAAGTTCATGTAAATAAAAGTGCTAATTCCTGGTGTCTGTGTCCCTGATCTAGTGGAAGGCTGTTTTGTGTGTTGGGGAAGTTTCCAGTTTCTCAGTTTTGAAGTTCATTTTTTTCTGCAAGGTAGGAGTTACTTTTGTAGGACTGATGTGGGAGCACTTGTATGCTTTAGTGACTAGCAGAATTAAACCTAAGACTGTAGCATAAATCTCATTAGCACCTCATAGCCTTAATCTTCTAATCAACACACACACACACGCACACACATCAAACTCAGCTAACTGTACAATACTACAAGTAGCTGTTTTAATACCACCAGTTTTAAAATTTTTATTTAACATTACAGGCACTGGTATTAGTAGGTCTAACATAACCACATTCTCCATATGTGTGCACCAGCTATCTCTGGGGTACTTTTGTAACTGTGAGAAGCAGAAATACTTAGAAAGGCAGCAGACTTTAAATACTGCTTGGTTCTTGATCCAACAGCATCTAATAGAAAGGAGGCAAATCCATATATAATGACTAATCAGATAGAAACGAAGGGGATATTCTTTCAGCTTTTTCTGAGTGTGTGGAAATAGTGTTAAATAATTTTCTGTGACTTATGTATGTTACCACTAGCAAGCTACTAATAGGTTCATAGGTAGGTACTAGGCTGTTGGCCCTAGGGCCTATATAAGCCTAGCCAAAAATGTACCCTGGCTTTCGCCACCCAAGAAAATTATTTTCCTGTGCCCCTGTCGAGCAGAGCCACAGAAGTGATCCCTGGGGTGAATTTCCTGTTTCCCATCCAATCATCAAGATTTTTCTTGGAGAGTGCTAATGAGGAGCTCTGGTTGACATAAGTAGTCTGTTCCAGAGTATGGTAAGTCTCTGGGACAGGAATCTATCCCTCTAGCATGTTCTGTTTATTGTGGTGACAAGGTTTAGGCCCCTAGAGCGTGTAGCTCGGAGGGATTGGGATTTCTTTAAGTGGAGCATGTCCAACAGCTCTGGGTTTGACATAGCTTTGTATTTTAGGCAGAGATCGCCTCTGACTAGGCAATATGTGACGGAGTAAAGCTGGAGTTTTTTGAGACGGTCTGCATAGGGCATCTGCTTGAGGCCAGTAATCCTCTTTCTGATGTATTTCTGTGGCCTTTCCAGTTGTTGTAGATGTCTTGTGAGGTGTGACATTTACATCAGTTGTATACATTATGTTTGAAAGAAATGCTGAATAACTAACTTTCTAAAAACTCTTATGTATGTTCTGTTGTTTGACCTATCACTCAATGCTTTTACTAATTATCCTTAAGTAAAAATTCAAACTTAAAAACTCAGTAGTGCTCCCATATATTCCTTACCTTCTGACCCTCTCTGCATTTGGAAGCAGTCACATACTTCTGTTAATAATGCAAATGTCAGACACACTTTCCACTCCCCATACATTATTTATTAAAGTCTAGATTTGTCTTCAGGAGGTAACACAGGAGGTGAAAAATACAAAAAGGAAAAACACAGCTTTCAGGCAACCTAAATGTTGTGTACAGAGACTGCAAAAACAGATACAAACAAGAAACAATTGAGCCAAAACTTAAATCAAGTTTCTCTACATCTCATGGTCTTGAGCTTGGATTACATGGAGTAAAATGCATTTTGTTATTAAAAAGTTTTCATTTGGGTAGAATTATCCTTTAATATTCATCAGTTTTAGCAAAATCCAGTATGAAAAAGCTGTTTCATTGGCATACAAGGAAACCTAGTAACATTTGAAAAAATAATTAGCCTTGGACTATGGCAACATTATAGACTGGAATCCAAACAGAAAAGTATAGGCCTATAATTAGACTACACTCTTAACTGCCTTGAGCAGAGTCAGTGACCTGAAATTGATTTGTTAATCATGATCAGAAAATTGTTAAAATCAATATTACATTATATGACAAAGAAACTAACATTTGCAGTAATTAATGCATGAAGTTACTGTTACAAACTCTTTGCCTTTAAACAGCTCGCTTTTCAGAAAAAGAAAAACATGCACTGCAAAAAAGAAAGAAACTTTCTTCCTATGGTTTACAAAGTTATACATTTTACATTACGAACTTGGAAATATTCCTTTGGCCATAGTTAATACAAAGCATGAAACAGTTTTGAGAAGATAACAGGCATGCAAGACTTCCATAAGAAAAATTATTAATTTCCTTCAAAACAATAATGGATGCTCTGCTCTGCTTTACTATAAACTGGTGCAAGTAAGCAAATGTAGCAGAATATAACTAATCTTGTGCTGATATGATCCTCATATGTTGTTGCTTAATAGAACTAGAACCACAGATAGAAGTAAGCATATTAAAGGTTTTGTACCACATAGATTACTGCCCAGTGGTATAAACAAATAAAGATGAAGAGGTCGTCTAATGCATATAAATGTAGTAGATGACCTCTATTAGTTATATTCTGCTACATTTGCTTACTTGCACCAGTTTATAGACAAAGCAGTGTGCAGTACCCATCATTGTTTTGAAAGAAATTAGAAAATTCTCCTGTTGAACTCTTACATACCTATTATTTGTTTGAAACTGTTTCATGCTTTATATTACATATGGTCATGTCCTAGTTTATACTGTAAAATGTATGACTTTGTAAACCAGAAGATGAAAGTTTTATTACTTTTGTCTTCCTTAATGGGCTGTAGTGTGTTTGAGTCATGTCAGGATCAAGCATCCACCTACTGGGTGAACATATCAAATTGACAGCACAAAGGTAGGCTGTCTGCAACATTTACAAGCAACGTTGACAGTATGGGTTCCAACAGAAGTCGGATATCATAAGGACAGCTCTCTTTCTCTTATGGATTAATGCAACCACTTATAGCTCTTAAAGCAAGCTATACGAAGTGTTCTCAATGATAATTCTATTGGCAGGTTTTAGAATGAATTTCTCTTATTATTAAATGTTCTGTTTGAGAAAAATGGAGACATCTTGTATTCTTTCTAACCAGATCCCATTCCTAGTGAATTGATCCCATGGCATCTTCAGTAAATGCTTTTACATCACATCTAATGATCTAAAGGGGCTGTTTTCTTCAGTTTATGCATATGCCACACAAATTTTAGTTATTATTTAAATGCTTGTGCTTCTTTCTAGGGTGATGAGAATACACAAGGACTTTCCCTGCAGAGAAAATCAAGTCACTTCCTCTGCAATTTCTACACCCTGATTCATCTCTTTCCATGAACATGCTAATGACGCATGCATTCCTCAGATGTCCTAGATCTCAATGTGGACAATGAGATAATGAAACGTCTGTACCACTTTGTCAGGCCCAACCTTAAAGACTTCAACCATTATGCCAGCTAGTTCTGCAGCTTTGTTGTTTTAACCTGTCTTATGTCACGTGTTATTTGCTTGATGGTAGGGGCATTGTTTTCTGTGAAATGAATAACTATATTGTATTTATGAAAGTCAGCGAAGCTGACTGTGATATACTGCTTCATACCATAATCACATTTTTACTTGACTGTGCAACAGTTCCCTCAACCTTTGAGTAAGTCTACTTACCCAGTCAGTAAAGAAGGAAATGCTCTTTGTGACTAATGTGCTTGTCTTTCATTGTTAGCAACAAAACATTGCAAACATAGCTGCTAATATAAGCAGAGATTCAAAGGAACTTCAAATAAGATGCATTCATAAAATAATAAAGTTTATTTTCAGACTCTTAAAACAATGAATAAAACTGTTTGAATCATTTTTAAACCATCCTTAAGCTCCTATTTGACACAACAGAAACAATGTTTAAATTTCTGCATATATTGATCACAAAGTGTCACTATTTAAAACAATGAACTGAACATGGCAGAGATGGCATTAACTAATACAAAATAGAGATAAAAACAGATAAATAGTAAATATATCAACATTCTAAAATGTAAAGAGATAAACAATCAAACAAAACTATCTATTGATGTAAAATAAATTCCAGCTACAGTGAACAAATATATAATGCTTGTATATACATGTGTATATATGCATGTGTAAACTATGCCCAATAACCACTAATATATTGAGGTGGTGAAAGGAGGGGATGAAAAACATAACCTACAAGAATCATCAGAATTTAAGAAGCATTTTATGTAGACCCAAACATCCCGGGAAAAGTAGACCAATAAATGATAGAAACACAGTACCCTGTGGTCATTGTAATCAATGCATCTACATTAATAAAGATACCACTTTTGAGCATCCTGTTGTTAGGAACATATTTTACCACATTAGGAGGTACTTGAGACCAATGCCCTAGCTAAGACACAATACAACAGCAGGCACCAATCATAATTTTAAATTTTGTGTTATTGAACAAGTCAGCGTGGGTTTTGGTGGTGATCTAATCAACAAAACCTTAGAACAGGAGTTGGATTATCAGACTAAGGTCTGATAGGTCACCAGGGCTTAATGATAAAGTGCAACTCAAACCATTTTAAAGAGTAGAAGACTACGAAGATGACTTAACCTACTATTTACCTAAAAGAGTAGTAAGGTAATTTTTTAAACTGGCGTTGATGTCACTCTTATAGTAAATCAGTGTAAGAATCAGTCCTTGTAGACTGAATATAATTATTTTCATAGTATTAATGTTCTGAGCTTTATAGCCACAAGTAGATGTGTTCTTAGTATCAAATCCCAGGAACTGATGGACCTTTGGATATGTTCGGCTTTCTTGTTTTAGCCTTGCTTCTGAGCCCACACCACATACTAGTGTTTTTTTTTTTCCCTTCCTCCCACCACCATATATTATTGGTTAGTTTTGGGCATTTACATACATATATATATACAACATATATATACAAGCATGCATATCGTCTATATATTTGTTCACTGTAGCTGGAATTTATTGTACGTTTCATTGTTTTAAATAGTGACACTTTGTGATCAATATATGCTGATATATGCAAAGTTGCATTCACCACACTAACTATCTTAGTAGATGATAGATATTGAAACGATAAACTTGCTGTTTATCTATGGATTTTAATGTTTTTTAAATGACACTATGAGAGAGGAGAATGTTCAGTTTTTTTAATGAATGTTAATTTTTGTTTTTAAAGAATGAGACATTCTGATCATTAATTGTATATTTGGATGGAAGTATTCCTTCTAAATATTTGCATTTTTTTATGTTTTTTTTTTGAGTATCAAATGATTCAAACAGTTTTATTCATTGTTTTAAGAGTCTGAAGAAGCCTTTCTGATAGCAGGCACTGCATTTTGAGTTATAGCTGCTAATATATTTGCAAACTATGCCAAGTAGTGGATTACAATAGTTGGCAATTTGGGTAGCTGCCTGGGGCCCACAGCTCCGGAAGGACCCATGGCCAGTCAACAAAATAATTTAATCAGTCGAAGTTTAAGTGCACCACCTTGGGCCTCGGGCAGTTTTCAAACCAAGCCCTCCCTCTGCTCATACACACATTTTTGGAACACACATAAATGCATGTGTTCTTTTGGATTCCGCTTCTTGATTTAAGATAATTCAAACTGCTGTTATTATAATCCACCAACAGTTACAGCCACTTGACCGCATACATCCTCAAATGTCTGAATGTGATTAATAAATATCCACAGTATTCCAACTTGCTAAACACAAGTGTACATTAGTCCTGCAAAGGTAGACTAATGACTGTTTAAACTTGATCATGTCAGCCAGAGTCAGACATTGTCATCCACAGAAAACCCCAGTGCCCAGCAATTATAGCTCCATTACTGACTGTGTATAACTCGATGTCTAAATATGGTTAAATATAAATTACATATACCATAATGTGTTTCAAGTTTGTCACATAAACACACAGAAGTCCAAGTATTCTAACAATTTCACACAGACATATGCACATTAGACATACATTACACCTGCAAAGCTAGACATTTAGACTAAGCAAGAAAAATGTTAACTCAATTTTTATCCACAGAGGTCTCCACTCTACCCACCAGTTATAGCCACTTTGCTGTGTACATTCTGATTGTGGTAAAAATACCTCTCAACCTTTTAGCACAATAATCAGTGACAAAGCCAAAAATAATGAGGGATAAAGGCCGAGAATCAGAGAAGGATTCTCTTTTATGCTTAGAAATTTGCTAGAATAAGAGTTATTGCATTAATGTCCATTTTCAGAAGGCTATTATATCTGAAATTCAACTGGCTGTTATTATTTAGTAACTACAGTTCTCAGTTATTAGGCATGGTTTGCCAGAAAGGCACTGTAGCAGAAGCAGGTAGGGGAAGGGTCACATATTGGATACAGGCCATATACCAAGACCCTAAAATTGAAATAATCATAAATGTATCTGAGCAGATAAGGATATAGACAGGGACCAGAACATGGGTGCCCACTATCCCCAGGGCTGATTACAATATGTGTTATATGCAGATGACTGCATGTTAATGTCAGAGAATGTGGCTGCAGCAATGGGGACTATGAGAGAGGCACTGAAGAAATTTATGGAAATGGTGAGATTCAGTTGCACCAACAAAATAACAGTAGTAGTGAAATTAGGAAAATAGAAGGGAAAACGGGGACTAGGTGAGATAAAAGAGGCAGAGTTCCTTAGGTACCTAGTGTTCTTTGTTTGGATCACAGTGAGCATGACAACACAGAAAGACCTAGAGGAAGTTTGAGAAAATATAGGAGATGGGTGAGAAGAACACTTATACATTGTATGGGAGAATTAATGCAGCAAGGGTGATAATACTATCAACAGTCCTCTGTCTACTCCACAACATACAAATAAATCCTGGGAACAAAAGGCTACAACAAATGCAAAATAATATGTAGAGGAATGGGTCAATAAAGAGAAGGTGAAACAATGAGCAAATCAAAAATGAGAATGAATAGGAAAAGGGGGGGTAAGGCTGCCACATATCCCTACATATGAGCTGACATGTAACATATTTCACTGAATAAAACAGATGAAGAGGTTAAGCAAAAGAGAATAAGGGTGAAGGAAAAGTGAAGAAGCATACTAAATGACATGAATGAAGTGGTACTAAAAGAAATGGGATGCATGAAGTAGGGTGAAGGGAACCACAACAAATGTGAGGAACTGAAGGGTAAATTACCACATAGGTGGTAATCCATTAAGTACAGAAGAAGTAATTAGGGACCTGGGGACCCAAGTTGATAGCAATCTCTCATTTGACAACCACGTGGCCAAAGTGGTTAGAAAAACATTTTATATAGCCCACCTAATCATGAAGGGATTCACATCTAGATCAGGGGAGGTCATCGTGCCTCTTTACTCATCCCTCATCAGGCCCCTTTTGGGATGTACCTTACTAGACACCTGCAGCAACTGGAAAGACCCCAAAAGTACCTCACCAAGAGGATCAAAGGGCTCAAACAGATGCCATATGCTGCTCGGTTAAAGAAACTCCAGCTCTACTCAGTGGCATACCACCTGCTCAGAGGCGATCTCTGCCTGACATATAAAGCCATGTCCAACCCGGAATTAATGGACATGCTGCACCTCAGAAAATCCAAATCCCATCAAGCTACACACTTGAGAGACTTGAACCTCAGCACTGAAATAAATAGGACATGCTGGAGGGACAGATTCATAACCCAGAGGCTCCCTTCACTCTGGAATAAAATCCCAGTCCAGGTTAGGCAGAGCCCCTCATTGACTCTCTTCAAGAGGAATCTTGATGAGTGGATGGGAGATCGTAGGTTTATCCTGGGTATCACTTCTGTGTCACTGTTAGACAGAGGCACAGTATACTAACCTCGAAAAAGGGCATAACAAACTAAATTTAAAATGGGTGGCGAAAGCCAAACACACTCTGGCTAGGCTTATAAATGCCCTAGGGCAGATAGCCTAGTATGAACCTATGAACCTATGAAAATATAGAGAAGAAAAACAAAGAAATCTGCAGGAAACGCGGGATAAAGCAAGTGGAAGATTTGGTGTGCAAAGAAAAGGATGGTGGGAGAAAGATTTAAGACAATGGAAGAGATAATACAAAATACAATGAGCTCAAAAGTAGATCTACCTGGTACTCGGGGAGACCTGAAAAATAATAGAGAGAGAGTAATAGGAGAGGAGCAAAAGGAGAGATGAGGCACCCTGGAGAAAAAGTAAGAGGTTAAGAAGGCAAAGGACCAAACAGGTCTACCAAGAGCTAATGGAAAGAAACAAAGTTCAAGAAGCGAGAATGATAAAGAATTGGGAAAGAGAAGAAGGATGGATGAAAGCTGCAGAACACTGGAAAAAGACAATTCGGATAGTGAAGTACATATAGAAGGCTCATGGAATGGGAGATCAAAGCCTGAGAATGCTACATAGATGGTATCTAACCTCAATGAGTTGGGTAAAGTAAGACAAAAAGAAGGTCGATACTAGATGTCGAAGGCATCAGAAATAAGAAGTAAAAATGATATACATTTTATGGGACTATGGGTGGGCACAAGAAGGTGAGCCACCATTGCTGGTAGATACTGATGTTCTCTTGGACAGAGTGACTGCAAGGGCAGAGGTGAGTGGTAGTACCCAGGCTGACAGTGAGGCACCATTGTCAGAGGATACCTGCCTTCCTGTGGAAGGGGGGTGGGAAGGGTCACAAAGGTAGAGTTGAGACAGGCTTAGCTCTCAGAACCTACACTAAGAGGTTTCGGGGAGATAGCTAGAGAGGCACCTGATTCTCAAGGAAAAGGGGAGTCTATATACTGGTACAAAGCATTACTGTATAGAGAGAGGACCTGTGAAGTGCTAGAGGGTGAGGTAATACAGCAGTTGGTACTGCCCAGAACCTACCATCTGGCACTTCTATCCATAGCCCATTACATTCTGATTGCAGATCATATGGGCATAAATTGTACCAAGAAACGTAGTATGTACAACTTTTATTGGCCTGGGTTTGCAAGGGATGTAGCAGGGTACTGCAGGACCTGTGAGCAGTGCCAAAAGTTAGGCAAGGCAGGACATTGAAGAGCCATTTCAGAGGGTAGCAATGGATATTGTGGGGCCTCTGAGTACCCCAAGTTCCACAGGGAGGACGTATACCCTGGTGGTAGTGGATTATGCTACTAGATACCCTGAGGCGGTGTGTCTGTCCTCCGCTGAAGCAGAGAAGGTGGCAAATGCTTTGTTAGAGATTTTCAGCAAGGTAGGTTTCCTGAGAGAAATACTGACTAACAGACTTTCCAATTTCATGTCAGACCTGCTGGCTTGCCTGTGGGATAGCTGTGGGGTGAAGCCCATAAAGACCACCCCCAAACTAATGGTCTTGTGGAGAGGTTAAACTCTAGACTAAAGACCATGCTCTGGGCATTTGAAGACCAATTTGAGAGATAGTGGGGCAACTATTCGCCCCATCTGCTGTTTGCATACAGAGAGGTACCTCATGAATCCACAGGTTTTTCACCCTTTGAGTTGCTGGATGGGCATAGGATGAGGGGGCCTTTAGATCTGATTCGTGATGAGTGGGAGGGTGAGTGTGAATCCCACAAGGAGTATGTTGTGGCATATGTCCTAAACCTCAGTACAAGGCTTATGGAGCTCATGGGCTTGGCCCGGGAAAACTTGACAGGAGCCCAACAGCAGAAAAAGGTCTTGTATGACAGGAATGCTCGAGCCCGAGAGTATGCTGTGGGACAGCAGGTTATGGTACTCATTCCTGTTAGACACAATAAGCTGCAGGCAGCTTGAGAGGGGCCCTTCAAAGTGGTAAGGAAAGTCACTGATGTTAACTACATGGTAAACCTACTAGACAATAGGCAGGGGCACAAACTGTACCATGTTAACATGATGAAGCTTTACCATGATAGGAAGGCTCTTGTGATGAGTTTTTGCAGTGGATGACAGGGAAGTTAGAGAGGGATCTGGTGACTGATCTCAGTGAGTCTCAGACTGACACCTCAGTGAAAGGGGTAGCAATGTCCCAGTGGCCAACCCCTACCCAGGTTCGAGAAACCCGAGCAGTATTACAGAAGTTTGGGGGCATGTTCACTGTGAAACCTGGGTGCACCCACGTGGTGCAGCACCATGTGGATACAGGACCCCAAAGGCCTATCAAGCAGACCCCTTACAGGGTGCCTGAGAGTCAGACAGACTCTGAGGGAGAAGATACAAGAAATGTTGGAAATGGGAGTAATCCAGGAGTCCAGCAGTCCTTGAGCCTTCCCAGTGGTGCTGGTACCAAAGAAAGATGGCAGCATCAGGTTCTGTGTGGACTACAGAAAACTAAATAGTCACACAGAGGCAGATGCTTACTCATGCCTAGGACAGATGAAGCCTTAGAGCAGCTGAGTGGGGCTAAGTATCTGACCACTATTGATCTGACCAAGGGCTACTGGCAGGCACCCTTGACTCCTACCGCTAGATAGAGTTCAGCTTTTGTGACACCTTTCGGATTATACAAGTTCACGAAGATGCCCTTTGGGATAAAAAATGCTCCAGCAACCTTCCAGAGGCTGGTAGATCATATCTTTGCAGGAGCAAGAGATTATGCCCTTGCTTACCTAGATGATGTTGCTATCTACAACCATTCCTGGCAAGAGCACCTTTAGCATGTCAGAGAGGTCCTGGGAAGACTGCAAAGGGCAGGGTTTATCACTAAGCCTAGTAAGTGTCAGGTGGGTATGCCATAGGTTTCCTACCTAGGATGTAGAGTGGGGAGTGGTAAGAACATTCCAGAACCTGCCAAAGTGGAAGCTATTGAAGCATGCACTTCCCCTGTTACCAAAAAGCAGGTAAGGACATTCTTGGAGACAGTGGGGTACTATAGAAAGTTTGTTCCCAATTATAGTACAATAGCTGCTCCTCTCACAGAGCTGATGAAGAAAAACAGGTCAGATAATGTAGTGTGGACCTCAGCATGTGAGCAGACATTTCAAAAGCTTAAAGGGGGTTGGGAGGACCCCCTGTGTTAGCCATTCCAGATTTCAGCAAAGAATTTGTTGTGCAGGTGGATGCTTCAAACCATGGGGTGGGGGCTGCATTCAGCCAGGTTTCTTCAGAGGGATAAGAGCATCCAGTGGTATATCTCAGCCATAGACTCCAACCTAGAGAGTAATGTTATGCAGCAGGAATAAAAGAATATCTAGCCATAGTATGGGCACTGCAGAAACTTCAATCCTATCTGTATGGAAGGAAATTAATTGTAGTTACTGACCACAATCCCTTAACATGGCTACAACAAGCCAGCCAGCAAAATACCAAGTTATTAAGGTGGAGCCCAGGGTTGCAGGCATATGACATGACAGTGCAGCACCCTAGTAGGGTCAGCAATGCTAATGCAGATGGTCTCTCAAGACAGGTTATGGGTTAATGTATTCCCAGCCAGGTGCATTTCTCTCAAGCTATGTTTCTCCAGGGTCACTGGGAAAAAGCTAGCTTGAATCTTCAAATGAGGGGAGAAATTTGATAACTTGAGGTACTGCCAGCTATGCCAGTAGAAGGAAGGCAGTGAATGTGTAATACATTCCAACATAGTTAGCTGGAGTTTTGTAAAGAATTTTACGTCATTTGTATATCAAACTGATTTATACAGGTGTTTGTGTTGAAGATATATTTGTAAAGCTGCTTGTGTTAAAAATGTCCCAAAAGTGGGCCCTGCAGGACAGAAAAGAAATACACCTGTGTGTCAGACTGTATTGTAACTGCTGAAATGAATATATTGTAACAGAGGATACCGGAAGAAAAGAGGTTAATCTTAGTCCAGATAACTTTGAAAAAATAGTCTGAAATTAAATTACCTGGTTTAGGCCATAAATATTGTTTCTCACAGTTCTGACTGCAGCCAGAGATGACATGTTTGTGAGAAGCCAGGCTTAGTATCTCTGTAGGAAGAATGGAAGTGTTAAAATTGTTTTACACCTTCCATATGCTGTAACACATACGAGCAAAGCTCTATGTGTGTGTATTATGACACATATGTGCTAGATTTGGGTTAAGTTTCTAGTAAAGAGGGTAGATTGGGAACCAGAGTCAGATGACCAGATGTGATATCATTCTATAGCCAGCAGAGAAATAATATTTAGATATTAGTGAGAAATGTCACTTAGCACTGAACAGTCTGTTTTTGAAACCTGACAAAGAAGGACCACTCACCCACTTCATCTTGTCTTGCTGTAGTAAGCGAACTAGGGGACAGTAATTCTTAGATCAGTCAGGAAAATATAGTGAGATTAGTTAAGTATTGTTTGTCTGTATCTGTGTGAACCTTTCCATCTGTGTTATTTTTAATGTTTCATGTGAGTGAATCTCTGGTGTTTATTATAAATAGATATTCAGTATTTTCTTGTTCTTTTTATTTATTACTAAATATATTTAAACTTTTTATTGTGGCTGATCTTTTAGGGAATGTTTTAACCTTTGGGAGTACTTATATTTGGTGACACTGTGGCCACTTCTGCAAGCCTTGCTGCATCGGTCAAACACTTTATATTAGTATTAATTTTACTCAGTATAATTGGGTACCCTTGTAAGAGCCTTAGAGTAGCTGGCTTTGGAGTGCTGTGGGGGTAGTATCTACTTTATGGTCTGGGCAGAGGGGGCATAGCTGGTAAATTTGTGCCAGCCTTTCCCAGGTGTGTGTGTAGAGAGAGAGAGACAGAAAGACAGAGAGACAAGGGAAAAAGCAGAGAGCTGCATCTCAAAATACTTGGTGTATCTATTTTCGTTCCAAATGAACATACTTCACTGATGTCAATGGTGAGGACTGAGGCTCTATGATTAGTGGTCCAGAGGAGTGATGTCACAAGTAGGCTGAATCCCAACTCTATGATTCAGTTAAAATTTCCCAAAATCAAAGTAACAGTCCCAGATAAAAAGAAAAAAATGCATCAGTAGCTCTGCTTCAGTACACTCTCTGGAGGTTAGAGAGGTTTTAAACACAAGACTTTCCCTGTAAAACTGTTTGATAAAATGTACAGACAAATTCATTCCATATCAAAGTAATGCGACATTTGAAGGAAACAGCATGGCAACAGTAAACAAATGTATATCATTCAAAAATATTAAATTATACAAATCAAATAAAATACACAACTATTTACATTTTAAATCCTGAAAATATATGTCATTAGAAAGGCTGAATCATACTTTTGATGATGAATGTCACTACTGTACTTGGGAACTTTCCTTCACCTTGAGTAGATGAGTAGGTTATAATAAACAAGAGGGTGGAGGGAGTAGAGCCCCTTGCACAATACTATCATTTTGTACTGTTTTCTTTATTTAAAGTGATTTGTTGCTATTCTTGCCTTTGTGTTTGTTTTATTGTTGTAATGCCACCTTCTGTGGTTTCACCATAATTGTTTCATGGTTTGTGATCATCTTCCCTTTTCATTTATATTTTCATTGTACAATACTCCATGTAATTCTTTGTGGAATGCCCTCTGATTTTTTACATCATGTAAGGAATTCCACTAAGGCTACGCTTGAAAGTGATTCTGAGGTCTGGGGTGTTTATTTTGTTATCTTTTTTTCTTGTCATAGCAGAGATGTCCAAGTTGCTGGATTAACTTCTAATATTTGGAGTTCTAAATACTGAAAAAAAAAGGTACTGGCTGAATCATTTTGCAGATGACTGCAAGCTAGGAGCACTCATTGCATCTCTGGATGACTCAATATCCTGCAGGAAGGTTTGTCTCAGATAAATAACTGGTACCGAAATCATGGACTGAAACTAAATGCCAAACTACACATTGTATCCTTTGGGAAGTCATCTATCCCAGAGAATTACTACAGTAACAATATTCCCCTAAGAGTTGACCCAGTTGCTCGGGATTTGGAAGGTTATGGGGACAGTGACCTAATGCCCATTGTTGCAAGAAGGTCCTTCTATGTTACACAGCTTATAGGTTCATAGGTGTGTACTAGGCTAATGGCCCTGAGGCCTTTACAAGCCTAGCCCATACAAGTGCCTGTTATTGTGCTGCCCATTGTTAGTTCTCAGTGTCTCTATCAAGTAGAGCCACTGGAGTTATCCTCGGGGTGAACTTTCTATTTCCCATCCACTCATCAAGATTTCACTTGAAGAGGGTTACTGAGGTGCGCCAATTGACATGTATGGGAAGTCTATTCCAGCATGAATAGTCTCTGGGTTATGAACCTGTCCCTCCAGCATGTTCTGTTGATTGGGTTAATGAGGTTGAGGTCTCTGGAGCGTGTGGTGTGGAGGGATTGGGATTTCTTTAGATGTAGCAATTCTAACAGAGCTGGGTCAGACATGGTTTTGTAAGTCAAGCATAGATCACCTCTTAGTAGATGATATGAGAGAGAATAACTGGAGTTTTTTTGAGTCTGTCTGTGTAGGACATGTGTTTAAGGCCTAGGATCCTCTTCATGAGGTACTTTTGTAGCCTCTCCAGCTGTTGCAGGTGTCTAGTGAGGTACATGCCAAATGGGGCATTATACTCTATGATCGGTCTAATGAGGGAAGAGTAGAGTGAAATGGTGACCTCTTTCTTCCTAAATGCAAAACCATTGGTAATAAGATGTGCCACATAGAAGGACTTTCTGACCACAGTGGTAATGTGGTGGTCAAAGGAGAGGTAGCTGTCAACCTGTGTCCCCAGATATCTTATAAATCCTTCAGTGTTCAGTGGGCTCCCATCAATGTGGCAATTAGTGGGAACTGAGTTTTTACCAAAGGGGATGATAACGGATTTTTTGGTATTAAGCTTAAGGCCATGATTTCGACACCAGTCATTGGTTTCAGTGAGGCCTTTCTGTAGGATGTCTGCATCACTTGGGGAGTTAATGGTTCCCACCTTGCAGTCATTTGCAAAATTGGTCAGCCAGAGTCCCTCCATGTTGGCCTGGACTTCTGAGAAGTAGATGCCAAACAGGAGAGGACCCAGGACTGATCCATGTGGGACTCCACTCATGACTGGTCATCAGTCTGACTTGAAATCCGCTACTTTCACATTGTGGGTTCTATCTGTGAGCCAATTTGCAACCCACCTAAAGATATAGAGGTTGATGCCTAGTTTGCTGAGTTTATCAATAATTCCTGAGTGAGGAATGGTATCAAAGCCTTGGCCAGATCGAGGTAGGCTGTATGAACTGCCTTACCTTCATCCACCGCTCTGGTGACTGACTCAAAGAAGTCAACCAGGTCGAGCAGGCATGATCTACCTTTTACAAAACCAAAGTGCGTGGGATCTAGAGTTTGGAGATTCCCTATATCCTTGTTAATTAGGTCCATGATGATGCACTCCACAGCCTTACATATCTACACATCAGCCTAATGGGGTGATAATTTCCAGGGTCTGTAGTCGCTCCTCCTTTATGGAGAGGGATGACTGTAGCAGTGCACCATTCGGTAGGGACAAAGCCTGAGGTGAGGCTATGAGTGAACAGAGCACACAGATGTGGTGCCAGTACACTTTGTAATTCATGTAGAACACAGCCAGGGATACTGGGTCCCATAAAAGCTGTATTCTTGACCTTAAACAATGCAGCTTTAAGCTGTGCTGCAGTAATGTTGGGTGCCTGGCATTCTTCTGGTATTAAGATTGGTCCTTTAGTGGGGGAGAGAGGGGTGAAGTTGGCACCAAATCTGTCGGCCAGTATGTTGGCAATAACTGTTGGCTCAGTATAGGAGGTACCATTGTGCAGTAACTCAGAGCAAATCTGGGGTATTGCCATGGAGATTCTTGATATAACTATAGAAGGCTTGTTGGGTGTTTTTAGTGTCTGCCACAATTCTGCCTTCATAGCTGGCTTTGGAGGTTTTGATGAGGGATCTCTAATTTTGTTGAGGCTAATAAGGGAATTTTTCCAGTCTTGGGACTTTTTTCTGCAACAGTTTCTTCCTTCTCTTGTAGACTTTGTTTATGGCAGGGGACCACCAGATTGGCTTCCTTTTTTTGGCGGATAGCATCTTGGTTTTGTTGTGTATTGCTAATTCCATGCATTTATGTACGCATTCGTACAGTGCATTGGTGTATGATTCGGCAGTCATGCATCTATTTTCCATTGGCATGTGTACCGTGAAGTTAACCACCTCTGATTTTAGGTGTCCAAAGTCAGCTTTACAGAAGTTTTTCATTGTGGATTCCTTTGCGGGGGAGGGTGGGTATGGGTGAGATGTGGATTTCCATGGTCATTAGTTTGTGGTTGGATCTAACCAGGGAGAAATTGACTATTGGTGTAGAGCAATGGTTGCCCATGTTAGTAATAACCAGGTCAAGAATGTTGCTTCCTCTAGTGGGGGTAAGAATAAGCTGGCCCAGGGTATTGGAACTGATGAATTCCAGGAAGCGTTGGGCCAGTGTATTGGTGCATGAGTAGTTTTCCCAGCTGATGGAGGGGTAGTTGAAGTCACCTAGTATGAGAGTGTTGGGTTGGATCATAATAGCTTCCAGGGTGCTTAGAAATGTGGAGTGAGAGTCTTGGGACATGGTTGGGGACCTATAGCAGGCTATGACCTGAATAGATGTCTTATCCAATGTTAGTTGTACCTGGTGTATCTCAGATGCATTATTCTGGGCTACTAGTCTGGAGGTGTGCATATCCTTTGCAAATATGGAGACACCACCACCTTTGGAGCTTCAGTCCATGTTCTGTGGCCGAAAGGTGTGGAATGCATTATAGCCTGGTAAGGGTGCTTTCTGCTGCCTTAAACCAGGTCTCCATTACATCACAAATGTCGATGTTCTCCATTTTGAGGAGTGCTTCAAGTGAGTGCATCTTGAGATTTAGACTTCTGGCATTGAGCAGCATGACCCTCAGATTGCATTTATTTATAGCTGTAACAGTGGTAATTTGGTCTTTGGAACACCACCTAAAAAAGGCACAATAGGGGTGGCAAGAGCCTTAGCCAGTACCCAGAAACCCAGGGGTGACAGATGCAGGCCATCTCTGGTAAAGCATCGAGGTCTGTTAGTCATGTCATCCCAAGCAGACAGATACTGGATCCCCTTAGAATGACACCAGAAACTTAGCCAATTGTTGAAGTCAATCATTTTCTGTTTGTACTGTGGTATCATTCTGAGAGATGGTAAGATGCTGCTCAGGGTTAGGGTCATACCTGCCTGGGCCACATAATCCGAGAGCTCCACCATGTCTCTTTTCATGTAGTCCAGGGAGGTGTATCTCAGGTCATTCACACCCACGTGGACAATGACAGAGTCATACTTGTACTTGTTGTGGAGTGACCTGAGTGCATGTTTTATGTGTTAGATTCTGGCACCTGATAGACAGCTGACTGTTACCCTCTCCTTCTTCAACCTAGTGAGTGGGACATCAGTGTGCCTCACTATTGAGTCACCTACGATTATTGTATTGGGCAAGCTGTTTTTCTTTAGGGGCTTAGGTTAAGAGGCACACTGTCTAGGTGAGATATGTGTCTTGTAGTTTGTGCTGTGTTGTGGTGGTTGATTGCATTTCTGCCTTGGAGGTCTCTGCTGTTTGGGTAGATTTCTATTGAGAGCCTCCACGAAGGTGGGTGTGTGATCTTTGTTTTTATGTGAGGGATGTGATGGTGGGTATTCTGGAGGGTTATATGTTCCATGTGGTGTGGTGCAGTTGTTGACCTTCTCCTCCTGACCAGCTATTCTGGTCTTGGCTGGAGAGTGCATGGCTTCCAATTTGGAGATATAGGAGCATCTCTCATAAGTCTGAGTGTTGGGAGGTAAGAGGAGAGGGTTGTCTGTGTACATGAGACAGTTGCTACACTGCCTCAGAATGCCCAGGTTCACCAGGTTAACAGGAGAAAGCACAGGAAACTGACCTGTAGGCATGCCAGGAGGGATGGTCATCATTGCTAAGTACTGGAGCTGTTTCCTTATAGGACGTCTACTGCTGATAGTACTTATGTGTGCTACAACAATTGCTACAAAAAGCCTGATGAAGTGCTGGTGAATAAGCTAATTAAAGTGCAAGAAAGAAGAGAAAGTTGAAAGGGATAGAATAAACTTCCCAGAAAAGGATTGTTTGTAAATCCAGGGATTTCATTGCCCCCTTTATGTAGCCCTCATTAGGTCAATCATTGAATACAATGTCCCCTTTTACATGTATCTGTTCAGATACATGCAACAGCTGGAATGCCCACAGAGATACCTTACTAAAAGGATACAACTCCTAAACAGCATGTCCTAAATGGATTGCCTTACCTCAAACCTTTGTCACTATACTCATTATTCTACATACTGCTAAGAGGAGACCTGTGTCTGGCATACAGGTCATTCTTCCAGCCCAGTGCTGATTAATTTAGTGCACATCAAAAAGTCAAATGGCATCAAAAATACTCAGTCTAGGGATCTAGACCTCTTGTGCAAAATCAACAGTATGGATTGTAGTGACAGGTGTATCTCACAAAGGATACTCTGGAACAGACTCCTCATCTACATAAAATAAATCTCATCTCTGTCCATATTCAAATGCAACTTGGATCTATGAATCTGAAACAGAAAATTTACCCCATGACTACACTCTGTGCTACTAATGGACAGAGGCAGCTCCCAAATACTTTGTCCCATACATTGGTCCCTCTCAAATTATCTATGGTATGATCCCAGAAATTCCCATTAGGGGTAATATAGAATTATTATCCATGGAATGGGTAAAGCCTATCTCTAAACAAATGGGATAGGCTAACTTGAGCACAAAAAGGAAAAACAGCTAGGCTTAAAATGGCCTGCAAGGGCAGCTAGCCTAGTATTTACCTATGAACCTATAAATACTTATAACGATGTCCCTTATTTCAGTTCAGGAAGAAGTTCACATGACAATGATGTTGATATTGATGAGGTTGTGTGGTCTCCTCCATACTACAGTGAAATTCATTTAGGAAATCATGAATGGTATGGGTTCTGCTAGTATATAATGAATTTCTTTTGCTGCTGATTACTAAATGAAATATATTTTTAAACTGGTAACTGCATTACATTCATTTTGTTTGTCATGCTTACTATTATCACTGTTGATTCATAGTAGTGCACTGTTGTATTCGTAAAGGTTTTAAGTGGCAGCAGTATGTCCATGGGTAAAGTGTTTTTGCTATGTAGGGCTGAAAGTAAGTGAATAGAATGAATCTGTTTGAAAATTAGCTATGGATATGAAATTAGGAATGAACACTGCAGATATCTTCACAGAATCCATGTTTCACACCTTGTCACACATACACAAACACATACATACAGTTGCTCTTGGGAAAGTTAGTGAAATTTGGTGCATTATTTAAATTCTTATGCATGCAAAGTAAACTTTTTCAGAAGAAAATATGGCATATACTGTATGCCAGAAATGTTGGGCAGTTTACAAGGGAACAAAGACTTATTCCTGAAACTATTTGCAGGGTGATAGAAAGAAAGAAATTGTGATAGCGCTGGTGATGAATAACAGCGACTGCTATGTGCACATATGAGCCATATACAAAAGATGAAGCAGTACTGTGTTAAAGTTCCACATGTGAAAACCAAATCACTGGCATTCTGCAATATTCTGGACAGCTGCGAGGTATGCGTGATGTCCGGTTAATATCCCATCAGACTGCCAACAATATGTGACGTCCCCCACTTAAAATCCAAGTCAGTAATTAAAGAGCCTCAATCCTCACTACTGACTCCAGTGTGGGAGCATCACAGAAGACACCACAGCACAGAGCACACAAGAGTAAAATTACACAATTTCCCTTAAGAGCACAGCAGGAACAGGCTCTATTTCCTGGTTGTTGTTGTGTCTTTCGGCTTTTCCCAGTTAGGGGTCGCCACAGCAGAACTCCGGTCCGCTAATGATTGGCAGTAGATTTTTACATGCCGAGTTGCCGGCCCTGACGCACAACCTTCAATGAAGGTATGCCCATTCACGCATGTCTCCACACAGAAGACGCTCTAGCTGAGAATCAAACAGGACAACATCTTACTGTGAGGCGACAACACTACCGCAGCACCACCACTGCAGTTACTGGACTAAATACCTCTGTCCACCCCAAATGTATTGCCTTATTATATACTTCAGAGCAATGTGTTCCAGTTTAAGACCTCTGACACTCACACTCATAATAAATTCAAATCTCACACACTCAAATGCTTATGGGAAGCCTGACACAGATTTCCAGCTATGTCCCCTCCCTAATACAAATGATAAACACTGCCACCAGAGTCAGACAGGTCTACATGCCCTTCAAATGATGATCAATTATTAAAATTAAATATTAAAATAAATTATAGCTATGACCAGAAGCAGCCAGGCATTCAAGGTGACCTGGCGAGTATCAAACAGGTATATAAACACTCTCTAATCTCTAAAGAATACACTGATTGTCCAGCCACAATGTAAAGTAATGAAAAACATTTAATAATTTTGAAAATGATTATTAAAATGTGAGTCAATAAATTTCAATAAACACCAGAATTCAATCACCAGAAATGTAAAATGAAACTGTTGGATAGAAGTCAATCATTTTAGAAAAAAACTATCTAAATAACTAAACTTTCCTAATCTAACTAGTGAATACTGTCCCTGATTTAATCTAAAACATAACAGGAAGGCAAAGGCAGGCTTACAGTTCTGGTGAGTTCTTTTTTGGGTATCCACTGCACAGCACTGTAACTGACTGTGACTCTTTACTAACTGCCCTTCAACTGACTTCAGCAGTCTCTTTTTTAGTCCAGGTTAACAGTCTCAGCTGTCTTATTTTAAAAATAGCAATCAGCTGTTTGGAAAGTTCTTTTTCCTGTCAACCATCTGTTCAGATAATCACATAGAAACCCAGAACATTATAATGACATCACCTACTGATCAGCTGATTCTCCACAGATGGTTTGTACTTTAGAATCTCCCTCACAAACATGTGCAATTAGAAATTTATCAAAACACTGACAGATTCTATACACATTTTATATAAACAGGGAAATACTCAACATTTTAAAAACGCATTTACATTTTCACAATTAGACATGCTAGCATACAGTACAAGTTAATCTCAGAATATACACAAATCTCCTGCCAGACCTGCTAAAACAAATGACAGTGGTTTTATTTTCTTCACAGTATGCATAGGCATAGACACCTGAAAACAATAATAAATGATTAACCATTTCAGCAGAAAGAAAACCCATTGTTCATGCCGTTTTTAAAAATGAAATGCAACAAGCATAAAGCTACCAGCAGTAAAGCACACAAATATAACCTCTTTCACCATTGCACAAACTTAACAATAATTCCTTGAAAACGATTGACATGTAAAATAGCAAAACACCTAATGCAATACTGATTAGATAATAAAACTGAATGTGAATGCATTTACATAGTTTTTATCTTATCATAATTGAAGTCCAGGAAAAATAAGAGCAAATCTCTGAAAAAGCCTACTAAATTCCAATATTTCTAGCTCTACTATAACATTGTTTACCTAACACAGCATCATGATGTGGGGAGGAGGTGGAGTTTCCCAGAAAAATAAGTTCCAGCATGTCAACGGAGGGTCCATCTTGACAACTTCAGCTAGAAAATAAATAAATCTATTAAAGAAAATACAAAGAACAGTTACCGCTACAGTAATACTACTACTGCAACTCAAGCAAAACAAATTTGGAACACAAAGCGCAACATATCACTTTGAAATGGCATTCGAGAATGTGACATTTGTTAAACTGTGGTGCTATCTCTTAGAGAAGAAATACTCATGCCATCATATAATTAAGCTATTAATTAGGATTACTGCTGTCATCTAAAGATTGCAGTTTTGAATAAGTAGAGTTTACTGTGTTAGTATGAATGAAAACAAAGCAAAAAAAAACATTTCTCATGGCTTTCAGGCAATCCAGCAAATGGCAGCAACAACATCTGTAGAATAAATACAGGAGACTGCAGCTATTAACCACAACACCACTCACAGGATGGACACTAGGACTATTGTAGTGTTGTTGCCAACTGCCAAAGCAATACATCAGTTGAAAAGGCTGAGAAAACCAAAATGAAAAAATATGTATCACAAGTCATGAGTTGTTCCAGATAAACTACTCCCAAAACAAAATTATAAAGGCCCTATCAACAGCAGGCATGTAGCAAATGGAGCACATTGCAGAAATCAGTGTCAGCAGCACAGAACTGTACAGACTTATGTAGCCACTGGAGGTCAGAAGGATTTCCTGTATGTTTATGAGATTTACTGGCTAACTTGCGATAAGAAGGGATATGGAATTCTAAATTAGGATGAGTCTGGACTCAAGGTAAAATGAATGGTTCCCAACAAGATATACCCATGCTAACTCAGAGTGCAAAAGTAAGATATGTGAAATCGATCAGGTTTCATCACACAGAGTGGCAAAGCCCTGACGATAATATGGAAAAGCCAGGTTCAAGTAGTTATCATGCACTGCAGAAGTCAGGCAGAGGAGGGTGGGAATAGACCAGCTTATGTTCTCTTGTCCACCCATATGGGGGTGGGACTGGTGATTCAGTTAGCTGCTTGCCACTTACAAGTAGTGGAGGCTTATAGGCAATGAAATCATCTAGGAACCAGAGGGGGGCTTCATGTTCCCAAGCTGGTGATGTTAACTTGCCCTGCATATGTGTGATGACATGTATGCACAGGTGTAAGCACAGGAAGCCACTCAAGTGATACAGGACTCATGTCAGTCACTAGGTTTAGGGCTATGGCTAAACAGGAAACTCACAGGCTGTCTAAACTGATGAAGGCATTGGGGCCATACCTCTCAACTGTAGAGATTTTCGCAGAATGTTCAGATTTTGCCTCATATTTTTGTTCTGGTTTTCATAAAATTGTGTTTATTTTTCTGCCAAATGATAGGCAAATCATTGAGGGTTGAAGTCAGAAAACAAAGACAGACATTTGAGTTTCAGACTTCATACCATTCAGAAAATTCATGCTAATGCAACATCTGTTATTCTATTGACTCTTTGTTTGTTGGAGCAATATTTAAAAAGTGTCCCTATTTGTGAGCCTTTGTCCCCCACATTATTTACGGCTTTGTCCAGATTTCTTGCTCTAAGAGATTGAGAGGTATGTTTGGGGCTTAGCCCTGGTAGTGGGCCAGAAGACATTATGAAGCAAGAAGTATCACTGGTGACAATGCCGCCTTCTGTGAATTTCTTTTGCTACTAGTCTGGAAGATCTAATTGGGCAGGACAGCTAAAGACCATGCATGGCAGTGACATCAAACAACCCTTCTGGACAATTATCACCTCACTGCTGGAGATACCCAGCACATGGGAGAATGAATAGGCTTAAGTCTGACTGGGATAGGCTTGCTGCTTGGCTAGTACTATGGCAAAAATGCATACAACAAAGGCATGTGAAAGCCATCATATCTTTATAAAGTCATTGGGCCATCTCATTGTTTACAATTTCTTAAACTATAGTAGGATAAGTGGAGTGTCCACAATATTGAGATATAACTGCCACATCTTGGGGTGTGAGGGAAGAATAAGCACATTCCTTATCATCCTTTGATGATGGATATGAACTGATAAAGGGTGGAGCACTCACTTGTCAGATGTCTTCCTGGAAGTAGTAGATCATCACGTGAGAGCTGCTGGGGGTGGGGGTGACGGACCTCTGGTAGAACTGAAAGGTTAGCACATGTTCTGATGTTTGATCTGAAGAAGGGTTTTAACCCAAAAGCGCTTATCCATTCATTACTAATAAAAGTCAACTCTGTCTGTGGAGGTGTTAGTACTCTGTTTTGGATTTGTATTGCAATATATATATATATATATATATATATATATATATATATATATACACACACACACACACACACACACACACTCACACACACAAAAAAAAACAAGTTGTTGCACTGACCTGCATATAACTAATGAGAAACATCTTCTTCCTTCTGGCCCTGCTTCTCATTGACTGCATTTTCTTGTGGTGCTAGAATTAAGCACTATGTTTATTTATTTATTTATCCTTTGTTAACTGCATTAGTCCCATTAGTGGCCTCTTTTTGGGGTAGGCCTGAAGTGGTATTTTTGATATCAGGGTAATTTGGCATCAGGGAGCTTACACTACTCTTTTCAATATGTGCTGTGGGATCTTTTACATCCCCCTGAGCCACCACAAACTCAAGCAGGTGGGACCTTGGTTTAACATCTCAGCCAAAGGACAATGCACTCAGGAGTATAGCAACCCCCCCCCCCCCCCACACACACACACACACAGCCTTCTTCACCAAAGGTGAGTGTGCTACCTGTAATCCCACTGGCATTGCAGTCAGTAGCACCTGACGGAGCTTTCCAAATACTATTCTGAAACACTTAAGTGGCTACAAGGCTGATGAACAATTATGCTGAGCTTTTCCACACTAACTCCAGTGGAAAGGCTTCCATTTTTACTTTCTTATTATTGGTGATTTTTGTGTTTAAAGCATGGCTAGCAGGCTAAGGAAAACATTCAGGGAACATCAGATTTTGCACTTGGACAAAGTCAAACATTATATCCTTCTTGATCAACCTTTAAGGATGCCACAGACTCATTCTTCAGACTACATAACATGAAGTATGTAGTTAATTGTCAAGAAATATTAACTCAGAAAAAAGTGAGCATGTGTAGCAAATGGGCCAGTCCCCTTTATGCTATAAAAATAAATGCTATTGATCATGGCATAGTATTAAAGACCTCTTTTAATCTGATGTGCCTGTTTTTCACTGTTACTGCAATTGCTAATCCTGCTGTTGAAGGTGCCACAGCTAATATTCTTCAGACATGAACTATTGCAGCACCATGTAAGTGTAAACTGCTGTGAGTTACGTAATCAAACTTTGTGCTCATAAAGTTGACTAGGAAATTTTAACAATTTTAATAGCAGCAAAAGTCCTTACTGCAGAAAAGAGTACAAATATTGCAGGGTGGACATTGATCCTCTCACTGAAAATGGCTAAGTAATGATGTTATCCTAATAGATTTCAAAATGGTCACCCAGCTAGTCACCTGATACACATATTTAGAGATGAATTTTAGAGTTGCTAATACAGATGTTGAGAGAAGGACACATGCTGCAAAATGTCACAAAGAGGCTGATATTTCTTGAAACAGGCTTGTCAAAATTCAAAAACACAGAGCTGTTTTAAATTTATAAGTTACCTCATGACTGCACCCTGTACTACTAAGCAAACATGGCAGCCAGGTGACACACTGTGTTGACAAAGATCATGATACAGGTGATAAGAATCAGAGCTTGAGCTATCAATATTAGGCCTTCTATTTCAAGCCAATCAGCAGTAAAGATGTTTACAACAGTACATTTGATTGAAATGCTAAATCACACTAGTATGTTGCTTAGGCAAGCATACTCAGACATATTTATTTGTTTGTTTGATTGTTTTGTTTTTCTGTTAACCAGGTAAGCCCAGTAGGCAGCAGTGCTGGTTTTCAGGGGTGACCTGAGAGTACTGTCTGGTTAAGAGATGTGCCCACATTTATACAGTAAACAAATGAACACTTGAAGAATCAAATCCAGTAGTATATAATGAAGCTCATTAACAGCACTTATCCTAAATCTGATGTACTAAACTGCAGGGCTGCTCTCTTCGGTATTCTAAAGTCCAAATACATGTAGACATGTTTGTAAGCACAAAAGTCCCAAAACACTGATTATACTTCTTGGGACAAAAAATACTTATGACTGGTATAACTCAGAATGAATACCTCTTACTTAACTAATGTTATCACTAATATAACCAGTGTCCGATTGTAAGGCTCAAGGCTTCCATGTTAAATTTTTCTCTTGTGTTATTTCACCATACTTAGTCATGGTTCATCATTTCTATTAATCTTATTCCCTTCCTCCCAAATTAACTGTGAATTGTTAGAATCACAACTGTGAAATAATGGCTCAGGTATGAGCCATCAAAGTGATAGTTTATCAGTCCTATTCTTCTTTAGTCCTCTTCCCACCATTGTGCTTGCCCACCTAGCTGCTATACTAATCCGTTCATTCCTCCAGTGTGAGATCCCTAAGACTTCTTAATTCCCTGGGAGAGAGGTGAGAGAACCAATAGTGGTGCCATCATTCTGAGGAGCATCAGGCTTTTCTTTCTATGCTACACTCACTTTGCTTGCTGGCACTGTCCAGTTTTGAAGACAAACTTCTCTACGTGATCCCTACTTTCCACTGGGGAGTCTACTACAAACAGTGTGTTCACAAGGATACATCCTTCGCCCCTATCCTTTCCAGAAAGAAAGAGACAAGCAGGATTAAGCCTTGTCATTCTTCTCCTCCATTCCCACCAGCTCTAGCTGTACCCAAACCGCTAGCTAAAAGTCAAGTTGCCTAGGTCATAGTCAGCTCTTTATCTCCCTATGCCAACAGAACTGGTTTCATGAGCTCAGTTTTTATAAAATAAAGTCAAATTCTCAAAGAAAATGCTAACAAATATAGTTTTCTGTGAGGTAGCGCTCTTCACACCCTTACTTCATTACCTCTTTAGGTAACTGTTGTGCTTGTTGCTGTATTTACCCAAATTCAAAATATTCTCACCGCAGCTGCCTTGGAGCAAACAGGCTGGCTTTGCTCACAAACACTTTCAACAAGTTTCAGCATGAAGCCTTGTTATCAAACCATAGACTCCAGTTTTATGAAAGAACCTGAAACGATGCTTGCATGATAATTAACCAATCAGAGCCACTTATAAACTATGAAACAAAAGAAACAAATATATGTTGTACTTGGTAAATTTTTAAACACTTATTACAAATATAATATAAAAGGTAGTAACAGTGCGCTGGACTCAGGACTTGCACTTCTACCATAAACCAGTTTTACCTTCCACTTTCAATACATTGTTATAATCCATATAAAGGAAGCTATATATCTACTATGACAATCTAATTGCAAAAAATGTAAAAAGTTGAAAGAAGCATAATTCTCAGTTATACACTATAACTAGGTATCATAAAACTGGTACTATAATGTCTTAGTTTGACAGTGTAACTAGAAGTTAATAACAAAATGCCAACCCTGCATGAGTGATCCTTTAAAGACCTTATAAAACACAGACACCTCACAGCATGCTTATAGAGATCTCAGTTATTTGACAGTACTCAACAGCAGCAACAGATATAAATGTATACAAACCTTAGAGGAACAACTCTGCACAATCTATTAACACATCAGAAGAGTAGGTAGACATCCATATCAGAACACATGCTGATGTTCTTAAGATTTCTCCTCACAGAACATCACAGAACAAAGCTAGCACAACACAAAGACCTCAGACACATAGCCTAATGCAACCTCTCCCTGAACCTGCTACTTCCTGCTCACAGAATCACCATGCAGGGGGATTACATAAAAAATGCACACAACTTGGTGGTTTCTACTAAATTTACCATAGTACATAAACTTTTCAAATAGACAGCCATAAAATATACTGGTCACCAGTGACTCTATTCTGTATAAAAGTGACACTCATATCACAGGTCTTTGAAACAAGCAATCAACTGTTTCTTGATTATCTGGGGCAAACAATTAGGACCATAGCTTGTAGTGTAAATAAAACTCATGAGTGATGTTACATGATCATAGTTCACATGGTGATCAGCAGTTGGAGAAAGTGTATTATAAAATATGGTGGGGATTTCCAACATCTTTCTAAACAAATCAAAATGTTGTGAACTTAAAGCATGACTTTCAGTTTGTTCATAAGGATAAGGTATAATAAACAAGGGATTCAGTGTCTGTCAGGTTCACATTTGATGTGTGCCTCATCTGATTGCGTTGTAACAGATGGCGTTTGCCTGTCTCCGGGTGCTGAGTTAGAAACTTTCTATCTGTATAGTGATTTTTTTCTTCAAAGCTAAGCAAATTTCAGTTAAAAAAGCAAATGTAACAAAAATATATTCACTATTTCAAAGCTGAAGGCAGCCTTGACATATGCAAGATGCTTAAATAAAAATGTGGGTAGTTCTGTGGCACTTCTTTGAATGGAGAATGTTGATATCTGTACTAAGTAAAAAGCTGGTTTAAAGATATTAAATTTTGTACCACAAATACCTGCATCCTTTAATCAGTGCAAGTCAAACCAAACAGGTGGTAGAATACACTCTCAGAAATGTTGGAGGAGCAAATGGTTGTATCTCAGGAAATGATTCTTTTGAGCTGGGGTACAGGATCTGAATTGCCTAGACATAGTAAAGCCTTATTAATTTTAATGCTATTGACTGCTAAAGAAACACTTACTAGAAAATGAAAATTAAAATCTAAATCAGGTACAACTGAAGTATTGAATATTGTAAAAGAGTTAAAATAACTGGGAGAGAGATCTTTAGAAGAGGAAAGGGACAAATTAAATAGAAATAAATGGAATTTGTGGGAACAATACAGGTACAATAATGTTCAGGAAGAAGAATGTGGTTTAAGGGAAGGCCTGAATTGGGCAATTTAAGTAATGGAGAAAATGACAATTATTAAAAAAACATATATATAATTCTAATTTTCTTTCTTGTGAATGTTGTGTGAGTATGACTTAAGGGATAATTTCATAAAAAGTGTTAATAAAGAGGTAATTATATATGTGTATTTGTACTTAAAAGCCAAGGTTTAGAAAACAACACAATTACTTCTTCTGCATAAAAAATTGCATCAGATAAATCCATATTTAATACTGAGTGTAACAGAATACCATCCATGGCTCCTACAGGACAGAAAAAGTTCCTCACTAGTCTACTACAAACAAAATAGAAAAGAGTGGCATAAATAAGGAAGATTTCAGTGGCAAAAATATTAACTGCATTAACTGCCATACTTTTAATCATGCTCACATGGATTTTATAAATTAAAATAACTTTGAACAAAATGTCTGCAATCTAAAATATGAGAACGACATAGTAGATATTATCCCAACAAATATTACCTCTTAACTGTTCACCACACCCTACAATACTCCTTGACTGTGAGGGCAAAGCCCGCAATTGGGGCATAAAGCTTAACTCTTACTGCAAGAAATCTGGACAAAGCCCATCAAAATGGGGGGACAAAAGCCCAAAAACAGGGACATATTTTAAATATTGCTTTTATAAACTCAGAAGGTTGCTAGAGCAACAGAATTTGTTTTAACATACTTTTTCTAAAGGATATGAAGTTGCAAACTCAGGTATGTAAATGTATGCCATTATTTACTGACTTCTACCACAAATTTTAGACCGACCAAAAAATCTGGATATTCTATGAAAATCTGGACAGTTGAGAGGTATGACATAAAGATTACTTTCATAAACTGCAGCATAACAATTATTAAAAACTGATATTCAACTCAACAAAATAAACTTTCTATAGTTTCTGTAAATTATAAAGGCATTCTCCAGCACTATAGTGTAAATAAAGGTCTTTTAATACTGAAACTGTAATTTTCTAGACACAAAGTCGAGGAATAAGGAATCCAAAATAGATGACCAGGCAAGCTCACAGCTGACACGGGAGCTTTTGGATAGCAACAGGGACTTGAACATCCTAGTAAGAAAAGTTTAAAAAAAACACACCAACTATAAAAGCTTTCTGAGCAAGAAATAGAAGACTGGGCAGTCGCTATGTCCCTTATGAAGTCAACAGTACAGTTTCTGTCATCCCAGATTCAGAAATGCACTATGAAAATCAAGGGGCATGAAAAAAAATTATATTTTTTTGATGCATGACAAGTTTGAGGACTTAGGAAGTAGTCTATAGCAAAATAATTTATGGCTGGTAGGCTTGCTAAACAAGATGAAAAGTTGAACATGAGCAGTATTTGAGGGAGCAACTGCAGAAAACTATAAACATAAACTCAGGACAGCTTTGACCGTCAGGATATTGCACAGATCTACCAAGCTGCCACACCCACACAGTATTCTCCCTCAGCAGATCATTTTCAGAATGCTTGATTTTATTGGCTGGGAGAGAATTATGCAAACCAACCATTGTAATACTGTTTATGCAATAAACAAGACGCTGGAGGGTAGAATGTTACAGACTGGAGGGTTAGAAGCCAGGACTATTTTGGGGACTAAAAATGGGGACTTTAAACATTTGCAGGTGTGGTGGACATTTTGGGATATAAAGCAGTGTTATTTTACATTGCTGTATGTTTTATTTGGATGGGTATGCTTGGATGGACTGTCCAGGTGTGGCTTCTAATATGATATGCATGTTCCAGAAAAATCTTGTAAAGTTCAGTCTGAATTTTTGGCAGATTTTTTTTTTTTTTTTTTTATAATCTCAACACTTTATTAAAGAAATCATTTAATGCAACCATATAATAGTAAATAAACTTAGAGTGCAAATCTCTAATGTCAAAGAGTAGATATAAAAAAAAATCTTTACCCCATAACATGCTTAAAGGTTATATCAAAATCAAATCATTGAACTATTTATGGTACTTCCTTATTATAGCGGCCTTGACGATATAGTTAGGTAAAGAGTAAATAGGGCGATTAATCACGAAATGCGGTCACCAAATGAAACTGTCATGGAGACCAAGTTTTTAACCATTACTTCAACTTTATTAGCCCTTTCGTGGCTGTGGTAAAAAAAAACCTCTTTGTGAAATAAGTTGACAATATTTACTTTACGAATGACCGAGAAAGATGCAGTGGCATTTTTTCAGGAGAAAGGAGTTTTACCTCGTCATAGAGTATATAAAAATGGCTATAATGTGCAGCTATATGTTGGTGATGAAAGCATTTGGATATGTAATGTCAGAACATGCAAAAAAAAGAAAGGAATCTGTGTTGGGAACTGATTTTATTGTTCCTGAATACCATTTGTAACAGAATTGAGCTTAATTTATTGTTGGGCAGAAGAACTCACTTCCATTACATAGTGTGACAGACAGCTGAATACCTGCAAAAATATGACTATAGACGAGAATAATTATATGAGGGGGGTGTGTTCGGAGTACTTAATGAGACAATCTTGAAGCTAAATGATACATGTTAGCCAGAAGGAAATGTTTTATCCCATATGACACGTTTAGTAAAAATTTTTTCCTGACTATTAGAATCTCATCCATGGTTTCCAAAAAACTCAAACCATTTAGTGCGTGTGCTGTATGCATCAGAAATTATGGGAAAAGACCTAGCACTCTTCAAGAGTTGAAGTGCTTCCTGTGTAACAAATAATAAGTTACTGTGGTCCTTCTGATGATCCCATTTAGAAAATGAGATATTTGTTTTATTTTTCGATTGTTTTTGTTTCAATATTTTGTGTCAAGTAGCTGTGATGTCAATATGCAGGTTTTAATATAATGTGTATCAAGTTTTCTTTCGGTTGACATCTACCAATACATCCAGACACATACACACACACACACACACACACACACACACACACACACACACACACACACACACACAGACACACACACACACAGTTGGGTGATCTCGACTTAAGCTTTAACCTTGATCAACAAACAAACTGTCAGACCCCTGTCAGGAGGATACGACAGAGTCTTTCTCAATTAGGAGAAGCGAGAGAATCAGTAATCAAAATGGAAGGGGTCAACAGAAAGGTGAGGTTAACACCACACCTGGTGCAAATTTTCAGAATCCCCAACAACAGGGGGCTATCCCCAAGCAAGTGAATTATACGAACAAGAGGAAGAACAACAGGAAGTTCAACAGGAAGAAATGTTAGAAGTGTACCCTGAGCCTAAAGAGAATCCGAATATCATTAAAAACAATACAGGAGACTTTCAAATTTTCAACTATTCGGAAGTTAACATGAGTCCCGAATTAGTTGAATTATTAGCTAGGGGGTACACTTTTGTTCCCTCACAACATATTAATGTAGCCAGTGCAATCCTCAACATCAAAAATTATACCAGGAAATTAAATCTGAATATTTTATTTGGTAACAATGACAATAACAGTTCAAATGTCAGGAATGCCTTACGTATACCAAGTACTTTCAACCCACCACTACATCCCAGCATGCAGATATTCGAACATGCATGTGAGCTCAACCTAAGGAACTTAGAGAAATTCTCTAAGAATGCTACTGTCAAGATGAATGTCAGCAAATATGAGTTGGATGAAATTAACTATTTAAGATCACTTAAAGTACGGGTTTCCAAACCAGATAAAGGTGGTGGCCTGACTATCATGGACCATCATGAGTATGTGAAATGAATGAGGGACATTCTAGCAGGGGAGGCTTACCAAGTAGCCTCCCTTAATGAAATAAACATGGCTTACCAACCGATAAATATGTATTTGAATGATTTATTCATAACAGCTAGAATTGAAGCCAATGTCTTCAGCTACATGACCATGCCTTACCCTAAAATCCTGAGACTATTTGGGATATCCAAGATCCATAAGGATCTAACCAATCCACCAATGAGAACTTTAGTGGATGGTCGAGATTCAGTCACTTACCCATGTGCAAAGGTAGTGGATGCTATTCTGAAAAGATATCTGACAAGTGAGAGTCAAGTCCGTAAAGACCGATGGTCATTTTTAAAGAAAATTAATGAACTTAAATACAGCAAGAACTATAATTTTCTCACGATAGATGTAATAAGATCTCTATACATCTATCCCATACTTGGAAGGAATCGAATGGATCATGGGGATGTTAAGGAAGAAAAGAGCCCCTGATTCAGAAATTTCACTTGTATCTGAGTTGTTGGACATTGTTTTATCAAATAACTATTCTGTTTTTGAGAAAGACTTCTACATGCAGAAAATTGGGGTTGCCATGAGTTCCTGTTGTGGAGCCAGTTTGGCAAACCTAGTTATGGCATTCTGGGAAACAAATTTTGTATTTAATATGGAGGAATGCAAGAACCTTATTTTGTTTTATACTCAGTTCTTGGATGACATTTTTATTATGCTGGAAAGGAGATTTTGTAGAAGCTAATAGATTAGTGGATTATTTTAATAATACCACATCCTTCCTGAAATTCACTCACACTTTTGATAGTGATGAAATAGCATACTTAGATATTAATCTTAGAAAAGATAGGGAGAGAAACCGATACTTGTCTAGAATTTTAGGGAAAAGTACTTATTCCAACTCATTTCTCTTGCCACCCTTACCATCAAAAACGTTTGGTCATTAAGGGCCAACTGGAAAGGGCGGCTAGAATTATCACTTTGGATAGAGACTTTGAGTTGGAATGTGAATTACTAAGGAACATGTTTTTAGCTCGAGACTACCCCAGTGATCTAATTTGACTCACTTACGGAGGAGGTTCAGAGTAAAAGAAGGTCAGGCTTTTACACCTCGATTTTGAGTTTGGGAGGGGTACCAGCATCAATATCTAAAGAAAAGTCCAAGTTAGACTTTAATGTGGATAGTCCAGTTACAAAAGATGATTTTAGCTTGAGCCTAGTTACTACCTATAATGTGGATAGCCATCTTGTACAGATTTTGGTCTGAAAAAAAAATGGGAATGGCTTAGACGTGACCCAACCTTACTCAGTAGTTTAGGTACTTCACCCAAAATTATAAATAGGAGGGGATGTAACATCAAGAACATCTTGGAATCTAGTAGACCACATCTGGTGAAGTTTCCCTGGATGTTTAAGTGTGAATCCTGTAACTTTTGTAAATTCATTGAGGTAGGAAACACATTTGAGGTGAACGACCATGTCTTTAGATTAAAAGACAGATACAATTGTAATACCAAATTAGTAGTATATTTAACAAAGTGCCAGTCTTACACAGTATTTTATATAGGCAAGACTGAGCGTAAGCTCCGAGAGCGAGTGTACGAACACCAGAATGCTATCAATAAAAAGAAAATGAAGAATGCATTGGCTAAACATAGAGGAATATTTCCAAACCATAAATTTAAGTTCAAGATTATTGACCAAGTCAAATATGACATTAGGGGTGATCCCATCTCCCTAAGACTTGAAGAACTTAAACTTCATTGGCAAATTCACCTCAATGCATACTACTACCCAGGTATTAATGATGTGCTCGATTAGATGTCTGCTTAAATTGAAAAGTTTAACTAGATGACAGAATCTCCCTTCTAGCTATGTAACACAAAAATTATTTTTATATAATTTTTATATTAATTTTGTATTAATATCATGAATAATATTCATTTATAATAGTAACTTATACCAGAATATTCGGCCTCAATTCTCCTTAAAGGTCATAGTTGGATTGTGTATTTTTTATATATGCTCTTTTATATTATTTTTATATAATGAATGCCATATTGTGGAATTAAGTGAATGGCATAGCATAGTATGAATGTTATAGATTTAGTAATATGGTTATCATAGCTAGTTAAAATTATGTATTAACATCAAGTTAATTTCTTGTATGGTAATTTTAGTCACTGCTAATGGTGCCTAAATGTATTTCTTGAACTGCCAGCTGAGTTATTTTTCTGGGCTAGGTGATTAGCTATGAACCAGTATGAAATGTTGAAGTAAAAAAAAAAAAAAAACCGTTTGTGGTGCAAAAAAAGTTTGTAGTACAGAATTTCAGCAGTGTAATAGTAATTCCTTATAGGTAACCTTATTATTTTATATGTTTATCTGTTCTTGTTTAAGTATACCTATCAGCATACTTTACTTTTAAACCATAGCTTCAATCTTCCTTGTTCATGGTTGTCAGCATTGTTTTAGTATTAGAGACTATTTTTTCATAGTGTGTAGAACAGGAAGGGTTAACTATTGTTGCTGATGTCATCACAGCATGTGAGCTGATAGGCTCAAGCACTTCCTGATATTTTATTTAACTGAAATTTATACCCTGAATATTTGCATCTGAGGAAGTTTGATTTTATTAAACAAAAAGCGCTTTATGCACTTTAAAACAACTGGTTGCTTTCTGAAGCCTTTTGGTTTTTTTTTCTCTATTTTTTTTTATATATAATTAGTAGTTGGGGACACAAGGGTTCTTGTCTCCTGCAAAAAAACATTATGTAATTGTTGTATGTACTGAGGTTTTGTCTCACAGCATGCTCATTGAGGATTCAAGCTTTTTGATTTTTTTTTTTGTGTTGACATTAACATCAATGTTTCGGTGTTTTGACTATTTTAAGTAATTTATATATATATATATATATATATATATATATATATATAAAATAGCACCAACCATTAAAGGTCAGCAACGCAAATGCCAGCAGTACATTTTTTATATATATATATATATATATATATATATATATAGAGAGAGAGAGAGAGAGAGAGATTTTTATTGACCAGGAAAGTCTGGCTAGGATAAATACCCTTTTTCAGAGGAGGCCTGAGGAGATAAGCTCCAGTGTTCACATATATAGAAAATTTACAGCAAATTTTCATTTTCCACATTGTATATAATATTTTCATCTTGGTTACATAAACATTTTTGCATACATAATTAGATGTAATAAATGATTAATGCTAACCTTAATGCTAACCTTGCATCCTACAATTTGTAACTCTAGGAAGAGAAGAAAAAATAACATATTATCAGCACATGTATGAGTTGTAGCAAACAGAAATGCAAAAAAAAAACAAGGGAAGACAAAGACAAAGGATTCATTAAGAGTAGGTAGTTAAACAATTTAATAAGTTAAATGTTTGCAGTAGTAGCTAGAGGAGAAAGTGTAATAATCACATATAGGTTCATAGGTTCATAGGTTCATACTAGGCTATTTGCCTAAGGCATTTATAAGCCTAGCCCAAAGTTTTGTGGCTTACGCCACCCCTTATATGAAAAAATACTGTGCCCATTAGTTTGTTGTGCCTCTGTCCAGCAGTGACACAGAGATGATTCCTGGGGTAAAGCTACGATCTCCCATCCACAGGTCAAGATCTCTCTTGAAACAGAGCCAGCGAGGTGCTCTGCCTCACATGGACCGGGATTTTATTCCACAGCATAGGGAGTCTTTGAGTGATAAATCTATCCCTCCAACATGTCCTATTTATATCCGTGCTAAGGTTTAAGTCTCTTGCTCTAGTGGTTCTGGTGGATTTGGATTTTTTTGAGGTGGAGCATGTCCATTAATTCCGGGTTGGACATGGCCTTGTATGTCAGGCACATGTCACCTCTGAGCAGATGGTATGCGACTGAATAGAGCTGGAGTTTCTTCAATCTGGCAGCATATGACAGATTTTGGAGTCCCTTTATCCTTTTGGCGAGGAACTTTTGGGGTCTCACCAATTTCTGCAGATGTCAGGTGAGATACATCCCGAATGGGGCATTGTACTCGATCATTGGTCTGATAAGTGAAGAGTACAGGGGGAACAATGACCTCACTAAATCTGGATGTGAATCCCTTCATGATCAGGTGGGCAATGTAGGAGGTCTTTCTAACCACTTTAGCAACGTGAGTGTCAAAAGAAAGGCCACTGTCAACCTGGGTCCCCAGGTCCCTGATAACCTCTTCTGTGCTTAGTGGATTGCCACCTATATGGTAGCTTGGGGTTACCTTGTTTTTCCCGAAGGGTATGACTATACATTTTTTGGTGTTTAACTTCAGGCCATGGCTCTGGCACCAGCTATCAGTTTCCGTGAGTCCCCTCTGAAGGATATCCATGTCCGATGCACTTTCCACTATGGCGCCCAGTTTGCAGTCGTCTGCAAACTTTGTCAGCCAAAGTCCTCCCATGTTGGCCTGTACTTCTGAGAAGTAGATGCCGAACAATAGGGGGCTGGGGACCGAGCCCTGTGGAACACCACTTGTGACCGGCTTGGAGTCTGACATGGGTTCTGTAGTTAAGCCAGTTTGCAACCCATCTTGTGACATATGGGTTTACATTTAAGCTGGTAAGTTTTTCTACAATACCCGAGTGGGGTATTGTGTCGAAAGCCTTTGCAAGGTCAAGGTAAGCTGTATGGACTGCCTTTCCCTCATCAATGGCCTTGGTGACTGTTTCGAAGAAGTCGACCAAGTTCAAAAGGCATGATCTGCCCTTGACAAAGCCAAACTTGGTCGGGTCCAATGTCTGCAAGTCCCCTATATCTTTGTTTATGAGCTCCATTATGATCCTCTCCATAGCTTTGCAGACTAGACTTGTTAAGCTTATGGGGCAGTAATTACCAGGGTCCGTAGAGGCACCGCCTTTGTGGAGTGGGACCAGAGTTGCCATACGCCACTCCCTGGGCACGTATCCTGTGGTAAGGCTGAGATTAAACAGCTGCCTTATGTGCAGGTTTAGTTCCTCATTGAGCTCGTGTAGCACACAGCCGGGGACACCATCCGGTCCCATTGATGCTGTGTTTTTAGCTTTAGAGAGAGCAGCTTTCACCTCTGCATTTGAGATGTCTGGGAGGCTACACTCCGCTGGGATAGTTATCTCTCCTTTAGGGGGGGAGAGGGGGGTGAAATTTGCACTGAACCTGTCTGCCAGTATGTTGGCAATGTCTGTGGGTTCAGTGATTTTTATATCATTTTGGACTAATTCTGAGCATATCTGGGAATTTCCACCCAGGTTTCTAATATAGCTGAAAAAGGCCTTATGATTGTCTTTTGAATCCAAGGCAATTTTTCTCTCAAAATTGGCCTTAGTTGATTTTATGAGTGCTCGTATTTTTTTACTAATAATGATCAGGGGTGACTTCCCTTTTATGGATTTTGTTCTATCATGTAATAGCTTTCTCCTCTTATTGTAAAGGTTGTTGATGGCTGGGGTCCACCAGACTGGACGTTTGCCCTTGGTGGAAAGAGTCTTGGTTTTATTTGGGATTGCCTGATCCATGCAGTCCTGGAGGTGTTCATAGAAGGCATTTGTAAGGGCTTCCGCAGCTTGGGTTGTGGTTTCCACTGGCTCAGGGGCCTTGAAGGATACCATACCAGTCTTGAGTAATGTGAAGTTTGCTTTAGAGAAGTTCTTCACTGTGGTCTTTTTTGTTTGGGGTGGGGGCGGGATGTGGATTTCCAGTGAGATTAGTTTATGATCAGATCTCACCAATGAGGGATATACTTCCAGTGTGGAGCATTTTTGTCCCCATGTTTGTGATAATGAGATCTAGTATATTTTCTCCTCTCGTGGGAACAGTGACTAGTTGTTCCATGGCATTTGAATTTATGAACTCCAGGAACCATTGGGCTAGACAGTTAGGGCTTGAGTAATGTTCCCAGTCTATATTCGGGTAGTTGAAGTCACCCAATATGATGGTGTTTGGAGATACATTTATACCCTCCAGTGTCTTCAGGAAGGCTGTGTGGGGTTCCTGAGCTTGAGAGGGTAGCCTGTAGCATGCTACAAATTGTAGAGCAGTTTTGCCTATGGTTAGTTGCACCTGGATGGTTTCCGAAGCTTCGTGCGTTGCAACCAACCTGGAGGTGTGGGTATCCTTTATGAATATGGATACACCCCCTCCTTTTGTAGTGTGGTCCGGGTCTTGGGGCCGGAACGCATGATATGAGGTAAAACCTGATAGTGCCGGGATGCTCTCATTAGTCTTGAACCAGGTTTCAGTTACAGCACAGACATCAATGTTCTCCATACTGAGAAGGGCCTCGAGTGAGATTAGTGAAGATAGGTGATCCATACAATAGAGATAGGAAATTTAGTACATAGAATCTAATGTTTTATCAAAGGAGTTGCAGTTTATATATTTTTTTCTGGACCAGAAATTTATGTGGGTGTAGAACAATAGCAGAGCCATCTATTTCTGTAAGCTTTAACTCCAGTGAGATGGAGTTCCACAGTTTTGAGAGACAGTGAGTTTTTTTGAGTTGCCAACAACTAGGAGAGATTTGTTATTGCAGCATAGTGTTCTGTTATTGCTATATGGTACTAATGTGATTTTTAGAGAGGAGCAACTATGTGGCTTGTAGATAAGTTTGGCTGCAGTTGTGAGTTGAGAGTAGGTCAGCTAATTTGGGAGTTCTGTCCAATTTAGGTCCTTTAGGTCTGTGCAGTGATGGGTTTCATGAGATGAATATGTGGCAAATTTTGCTAATTTTGAGATTAGTGAAGATAGGTGATCCATACAATAGAGATAGGAGTAGGTAAGGTACTGACTTGCTCTACAAAGGGAGTCTAGTGTTTTTTGTGTGTATTTTTGACAGTTTGGAGAATATGTTGGTCATACTTGAGTTTGTTATCTATGAGTACTCTAAGTTTCTGTCATGGTTTCAATTTTTGTATTGTCAGATGAGACAATATAGACAATGTGTTTTTGAGTATTTAATTGTTTTGGTATAAAGACCATTAGTTTAGTCAGTTTTACATTTAGGAATAGGCCTGCAGTGTCTAGCCAGGATTCAACAGATGAGAAAGAGTCTTGTGTGATTTTCTAGAGATTTTGTAGTGTTGGCACAGAGCAGGTGAGGGTTGCATCATCTGCATACTGAACTATATTTGCTTTTTTTGTGGCTGTATGGAGTTTGTTTACAAATATATTAAACAGAAGTGGGCCCAGTATTGATACTAGTAGGACCCCAACTGTGACTAGAAGGAAAGAGGAAAATTCTTGTTTTCATTTAACCAGTTGTTGTCTACTTGTGAGATAGCTGCAAAACCAAGTGAGAGATGACTATTTACACCTAGGGAGGAGAGTTCGCTCAGAAGTTTGTGATACAAAACTGTGTCAAAGGCCTTTGACAGATCCAAGAAAGGTGCTGATATGAAATTGCCATGATTTCTATTTTGGTTGATAGCACTGGCAAAGCTAATAAGAGCATTAATTGTGCTATGACTGAGACAGAAGCCATGCTAGGTCATGAAGAGAAGTGTAAGCTGTTTGAGGAGCTAGGAATGAATACATTTTCTAATATTTTTAATAGTGGTGATAGTATAGTGATGGGTCTATAGCTGGATAGTTCATTTGACTTTCCACCTTTGTGGAGTGGAATTATGAAACATTTATTCCAGATGGCTGGGACATAGTTTTCTGTTATGAATTGGATAAGTAGTATAGATACAGGGAAGGCTAGAACTTAAGAAGTGAGTTTTAGGTACTCTCTTGGTAGGCTGTCTGCTGTTAAGGTTGTTAGTTTGAGTTTTTGTAGGTATTTTTTATGGTGCTAGTCAGGACTGGTTGGAAAGAGGATGAGGTTAGGTTAGTGAAGGTGGTATGAGAGCTTTGTTTAGTAAGAGAGAGTTCTGAGTTTATAAAGTGGGAGTTGAATTGGGTGGTTATATTGACTGGGTTGTTACTGGTTGTTGGTGTGGGAGTAGTTGTCTGGCAGGGGTGTAGTAGTTTGTTTATGGGCAACCAAAATAGCTTGAGATTGTTTTGGTGTGTTGACTGAAAGTTGGTGAAGTAGGATTATTGTCATTGTTTATTAATCTTTTTGTAAGATTTCCTAAGTATCTAAAATGTTGGTAATTGGACTATGTTTTGATTTTGGACCATATTTTCCAAGCTTTGTCTCTTTGAAGAATTTGCCAGGTGTCTTTTGTTAACTAGGCTGCAGGGTTTGACCTAACTCTCTTAGTTCTGAGTGGTCCATGGCTATTGAAGATGTTTAAGAAAGTATTGTAGAAATGGCTTACAGTATCATTTAGTGGCATGGTCTTTAGGATATTCTAGTTGTAGAGTTTGATTGTGGAAATGAAGTCATTTAAAGTATTTCATTTTTCACACCTGTCTGTAGGCACCTGGTTGCATATATTTGGATGGTCACAGATACTGTCAGCAGGTCATCTAGAGGAATTCCATGAAGGTGGCAACACTGAGGTGCTAGAATAAATTATTCCTGTTTTCTACTACGTTGTCTCCATTTATTTTACAAAGTAATAAGGAAAACATTTGGATTCCAGTTGTGGTTTGAGTAATTTGAGGAGTTGAAGGTTGAGTCGAGTGGTTTAAGATGGATTACTTGTTTGTGTGTTTATGCATCCTGGCTGTATCTTTTATTATTTGTGAGAAACAAAGTAGATTCATTGATGAGGTGTTTGTGTCTTTAGTGTCCCATTTTTATGTTAAGGTCACTCATTATAATGGTTTAATTGGGTATATTGTTATATAGCCAGTGTAGAATTTGTTCTGCTGTGTTACCATTTTGTCCTGGTGGGATGTAAAGCCTGGTGATGCAGATGTTTTTTCTGTTAAGTTTGAGATGTGCTATGAGGTATTCTGCACTGTTAAATGTGGGTAGAAGGTATGGGTAAAGGCTAAGTTCAATGGAGTTTTTGTATAAAATTGCTACTTCTCCACCTTGTTTGTTTGTTCTGTCAAGCCTGAAAATGTTGCAACCTGCAGGTAGTATTTTATTGTTTTTTTATGTGAGGTTTTAGCCAGGTTTCTGTGCCTACAGCTATATTGGGGTTGTAAAATGCTAGGCATGTTTGGAATTAATATTAAGCAGTACTATGTCAGATTTCTTTGTAGTTAGACGTGTTGAACTTATGGAGGATATTGATACAGTCTGTGACACAGTAGTAGGGCCTGGGTTTGGATGGACATCTCTGCTGAGTTCCAGATGAGTGACTGAGTGATGGAGATGGAAATATCATCTAGATTTCAATGTGCTTATAACTAAGGAGGTGGTGTATTGTTTTCAGGTTAGTTTTTACATATTCATATCTAAAAAAGTTGAAGGGATTTGGCAAGTAACCAAACCACGCCAACCGTGGGTAAATCCAGCATTTCCCACACCCAGCCGTGGATTATTGATATAATAACGCATCAAAGACTTCAATACAAAATGCATTAAGTAGACCCGAATTCAAAAACTCCAACTCTCAATAAAGTAATACAAATACAAGTATGAGTTTAAAAGAAATTAAGCAAATGTTTATATGGAGGTAATGATGTCTTAGGCCACACAGATCTGAAGAAAATGAACGTTTCGGTTTTGTTAGAAAACTAAGTATTTATTGTTTTCCTTTGTCATCTGACCTCACAGTTAGATTATTTTACTAGCAGGGCTATGACGCCATATCCTCCCTGCATGAAGAATGCCAGGAAGGTTGACCCTCTGTAAAAATACTGTTAGTTGCATCCATATGTAAGTTTTATGCTTAGACATTGACTGCTAAATATCTCTTCCATTGTTTATAATGTTGCCTTGTGCTCTGTTACAGAAATAAATGCAAAAGTGCATAAGTACACAGATTTACTTTTAGGCACTGCTTGTGATGTTTCTAAATATCTTCTTTTATTAAACTTTTATTTAATTTAATGTTATGAGCTTCTATAATGATTCGCTATTTGTGTTTCATTTCTAGTTTTCCATAAGCAGTGGTTTGTACTCCACTTACCATAATTATGGACAGTGATAATAAGAACCATGGAGAGGTGCACTTCAAACAGCACACGTTTCAGTGTTGGATTCGTCCTGCAGCTAAACAAACAGATCATGCTCCATAACTTCATATTCCCAGTCAGATAATCAATGGTTTGCATTGACATTTTAATCCCTTTGGTCTTCCATCCTCTGGATATTGTGACAATCAATGGTTTGCATTAACATTTTAATCCCTTTGGTCTTCCATCCTCTGGATATTGAGTGGTACATTTTGAACATAAGCTATTTGGTCTTCAGTTTGTGGATATTGTGACTGTTGTATCTTGACCATACAAAGATAAAAATTCTATAAATGGCTTAACAGCCTTAATAAGAAATCCAGACTAGAAGAGGACAACAGCAGCCTCCACGATGGATTTTTTCTTTAGTCTCTAGACAGAGTAAACCACCCTAAACTAGGATATTGAAATAAATAACACAGAGCACAGCTTGTAATAAATATATATTTCCCCAGAATACTTCTGGCAAAAACAACTCTCTAAAGATAAATAGGTATGTATAAACATTATTGTATAATTAGTATTTATGATTAAGTACTGCTAAGACTAATTATCCAATAAGCATGCAAGTATTTAAATTCGAAACGTTCTGCTCCCCTATCAGCAATGCAAAAATATTTTCTATTCAGACAATACAGCACTAGTCCACAGATGGGCTAACAGATAACTTATGCTTCTTCTGTTATGGAAGAGATCAGTTCTATTTGCAGTATCCGTGATAACCTCTAAAATTCAGTGTCTTTATATTAACAGAAAATACCCGTGCAAAGGCAGTAGGCAAACAGTTTGAATATCATATTGAGCCATATTCTGCTATGGTAGTTAAAAACTAATTTCATTATACTAGTAGTGACACAATTCAATGGAGGGGTTCATGAATTTTCCTAGAAATATTTTTTCTTCTTCTTCTTTCGGCTTTTTCCCGGTTAGGGGTCACCACAGCGGATCACCTGTCCGCTCATGATTGGCAGTGGAGTTTTATGGTGTCAAGTTGCCAGCCCGGCACCCAACCTTCCATGGAAGGCACACACTCACACCTAGGGCCAATTTAGAGTGTCCAATCCACCTACAGCATGTCTTTGGGATGTGGGAGGAAACCGGAGCACCCGGAGGAAACCCATGTGACCACAGGGAGGACATACAGACTCCGCACAGAAGGCACCCCAGCCGAGGATTGAACCGGAGAACCTCTTGCTGTGAGACGGCAACCACTAACCGCTGAACCACCTTATTTAAAAAAAAGGTTCTATATTCCTTTCAGTGTTCCTCTAAGTTGATCAATAAAAAGCACAAATTAACTGTGCTATAACTTCAAAATATTAAATAGTATTCATAGTTCTTTAATTACACTCTGCCTCCCACTGTATTTTTTCAAATAAAATGGGTTTGCAATTTTTTTGGTCTAGATTTACAAATTGATTCCACTAAATCTGCTTATTGTTTCATGTTTACAATGATTAATTGCAAACCTTTTTCAATTAACATGCAATTAATTTCAAGCAAACTAAACCATATTGTTGCCATTTTCTATACTCTTATTAGGTATATCATATTTCCTTCAACTATTTACTGCCTCCAAAAACATTTCTGATGTAATGGTAACTTGTATTCCTTGATCATAACAAAAAGCAGTTAAACTGCATATTAACCTCTGTGCCTACTTGCTGGGCTGTTCCTACAAGTAAATGCCACTATCTAGACAAACCTTCACAATAAATCTTTGCCTACTCCATAAAAAGGCCCCTTTTCTTTCCATCTTTACTCAGTTGGAAATTCTTCTGTTGCTGCTCATACTTTTATTTCTCAATAGATTACATGAACATAGGTGGAACAGACAATAAATGGTTGCAACTAAGGCTAGAGATTTCTCAAATAAACACAAAGTTAGTTGCTGAGGTATGTTTAAAGGAATCCTGTTGAATCCTTTCTTATATCCCAAACAATTATTCAATCTTTATGCACATTATTCTAGGTAAAATGATATAAGATATTGTTGTGGTTTTAATAAAAAAAAGAGGTTAACTCTTACTCTCTACGTTTAGCAAAAAGTAATACTACTTGTAACAAAAATCCAAGATGTTTATTACTGCAACTTACTTTGAGCACCGAAAAGACACCTCCATCCTCAATGTAGTTACTACAACACATAAAACATCACAAATTAATAAATCTCAGATACCTAAGACTTAACTGTGGTAGCTCACTTAAGCTTCAGATTTTTTTAACCAGTTTTTGGGACCCTTACAACTGACAACTGCTACCAATGTCTCTTCTCATTCATCAGGTTTATGCTCTTCCGAACCACCCCTGGACTTACTCAGACCATGTTCATAGCCAGTGAGGAGAGTAAAGCATCCTGTGGCACTATCATACTGTTGCCAAAGGGGTGTTTTTCACCTTTTCTTCCACTAACTGCTGAATGTGCCCAGGAAAACCCAATGAGTGGGATGTGCAATGGTCATTAGTGCTACACCATTTCTCACTTTTGAAAGGGGCTTACATGAGCAGGACTACCCCAACCACCCATAGGCAGCACCATGCAGTTGTTTTGCCAGTCTCCACCAAGGAAATCACACTAAATGAAGGTGCTCCAAGCATGCACACCTCTCTCCACACCTCAGGCTGGGCACACCAATCTTGAATCTTCAAGTACAAAAGCCACTATTTGAACTCAGGTCACCTGGGCCTTAGTCTGGGTTTTATCCTTCCATATCACCAGTGTCAAGCTCAGCAGAAATGTCACACTGAATAACTTGCACAGTTTGGGACTGAAGAAACTATGCCTAATCTAATAAAAAAATCCAGTCTTAGATGTGTCACTAACCAACTTGCCAAATAACATGAAAGCATTTCAAGTGCTACCAGGATCTATTCATGACCACTGCCTTAAGTTCATTATCTGGTCTCTAAAGTTTGTAAAGACTGAGACATGAATGCCATACTATACATCTATGCACAACAAATTAATTCTGTCCTATTTACTGAACTTGAGTTATTAGATAGACCATCTGTATACAGATGTTCTAACCTCACCATTAGAGCATCTGTATACAGCTTTTCTAACCCCACCACTACCTTATTAACAGTTTGTAAGTCTCTGACCCCATTTTATGACAGACTTTGTCCATATGTACGAAAACACATCAAAAGATCACTTACTCCCTGGCTGTCACCTGCTTGCTACATTTATTAAAGCAAAAAGACAAGGAATGGTCAGAGTAGAAGAAAGCTTGCAGTAACCTTCAAAAATAAGAATTTGCTATCAAACTTTAAAGAACACAGTTAGGCTCCAAACTACTACTATGGCTAAAGCTGCATCCATTAAGAAGTAACAGATCTTTAACCTTGGACAGCCTAAATACTACTGGCAAATAATCAGCACACTGGTAGCAGACAATGTTATACTTAAAATAACTGTAAGACAATTATTACACAAAATGGTTTGCCATCAAAATGTCGCATGTCAGTTACGCGACCTGGAAAGGTGAAAGGCAATGTTCCGAGTTGTAGGGTTACCAGCTGTCCCTCTTTGTGAGGGACAGTCCCACTTCAGGCAGTTGTGTCATACAGGAAAACCTAAAAATTGCCAAATGTCCTGAGATTTTAAGACAAAATATATTTCTTACATTTTCTTTAATAGTTGCATAATACAGTTCATAGGTAGGTACTAGGCTATCGGCCCAAGGGCCTACGTAAGCCTAGTCAACAAGGTTCCCTGGCTTACGCCACCCAAGAAAGTTATTTTCCTGTGCACTGTCGAGCAGAGACACAGAAGTGATCCCCAGGGTGTATTTCCTATTTCCCATCCACCCATCAATATTTTTCTTGAAGAGTGCTAATGAAGAACTTTGCTTGATATAGATGGGTAGCCTGTTCCAGAGTATGGGAAGTCTCTGGGACAAGAATCTATCCCCCCAGCATGTCCTGTTTATTGTGGTGACAAGGTTTAGGTCCCTAGAGCGTGTAGCTCGGAGGGATTGGGATTTCTTTTGGTGTAGCATGTCCAACAGCTCTGGGTTTGACATAGCTTTATATGTTAGGCAGAGATCACCTCGGAGTAGGCGATATGCGACGGAGTAAAGCTGCAGTTTTTTGAGATGGTCTGCATAGGGCATCTGTTTGAGGCCAGTAATCCTCTTTGTGAGGTATTTCTGTGGCCTTTCCAGCTGCTGCAGATGTCTTGAGAGGTTCATTCCAAAAGGGGCGTTGTACTCTATAATGGGTCTAATGAGTGTCGAGTAGAGAGGAACAATGACCTCTTTTTTCCTGGATGAGAACCCTTTTATGATGAGGTATGCCACGTAGAAGAACTTCCTGACTACTGTGGCGATGTGACTATCAAAGGAGAGATTACTGTCCACCTGGGTCCCAAGGTCTCTTATCACACATTCTGTGTTAAGTAGATTGCTGCCTATGTGGTATTTCATGGGTACAGAGTTTTTACCAAAGGGGATGACACTGCACTTTTTGGCACTGAGCTTGAGGCCATGGCTGTGACACCAGGCATCTGTCTCAGCGAGGCCCTTCTGTAGGATGTCCACATCATTTGGGGACTTGACTATGGCTCCTAGTTTGCAGTCATCTGTAAACTTCATTAGCCAGAGGCCTTCTGTGTTAGCCTGTACTTCAGAGAAGTAGATACTAAACAGGAGAGGTCCCAGGACGGAACCCTGTGGCCAAGGGCGCCCGCAAGCAGGTGCAAGGGGGTGCACTTGCACCCCCCCCCTGGAACTAGCTAGCCAGGAGATTAATTTTCGTTTTTTTTTTTTTTTTTAAGGGTGTTTTTCTTTAAGAACGCCCTTTATGTACAGCCGCACAGACAGAGCAGGTGTTTGCGACTTGTTTACGTCTTCTCCATCTGTGCAGCCAATGTATTACGTTTTCATCTTCCACGCAGAATTTGAATTTCAGAAGATGTTTGGACTACGGACGAATGTACAAGTGAGAGGTAGGTGTGTTTTAAGTGTTTAAGAGGTGTGTGTGTGTAAGAAATAGGTAGGTAGGGGTGTGTGGATGTAAGAAGTAGGTAGAGGTGTATTTGTGTTGTTTATATAAGAAGTAGGTAGGGGTATGTATGTGTTTATATAAGAAGTAGGTAGGGCCTTGTCTGCCTAATTTCCAGTATTCTGTGATTCTGAGCATGTCGCATAACTAGACAAATACTCCTGCTTTACTACTGAAAATACACTTGTGTGCTTAATTAGTCTTGCTTGGTTCAAAACACAATTAAATAAATACAGACATAAGGTAGTTTCTAATAAAAGCCACTGTAAAAAATTGTCAGAGGCAAAGGTAGCTGCATATCTGTTCAGATAAAAGCATGAATCAACTTATCAAATGCCTTTGAAGTCAATTAAAGTATTTCCACTAATTGCCATCAGTTTTTGTTTTGGAGGGAAAATGGATTGGGGGGGGTGCAGCTGCAGTAGTTCAGTGGCATATTGCTCAGAAATGACTCAATCCCAGAAGCTGAAGAACCAAATATTTTGTACTACTTTAGGAATGGCAGGAAGTATGTAGTTCTCCTGAGGACTTAGTCATTTGGCTTTTCTAATACTTTTGGAATGGCAGGAAGTACGTAGTTCTTCAAAGAGAACAGCTCACCGTAGGGGTGTGTATGCGTTTATGTAAGAAGTAGGTAGGGTTGTGTATGCATTTATTTAAGAAGTAGGTAGGGGTTTGTGTGTGTGTGTGTGTGTGTGTGTGTGTGTGTGTGTGTGTGTGTGTGTGTGTGTGTGTGTGTGTGTGTGTGTGTATGTGTGTGTGTAAGTAAGAGGGAGGTAGGAGTGTGAGTGCTTTACAAAATAACATGAACAGCAGTGAAGTGCAAGCAAGAGGATATTCAGAGGCATAAGTAGCGCAGGGACTTTAGGGGAAGTAGTGTGACATGCACGATATGCAAATTACTGCATAATGGAGTGGAAATGAGGTTCTACATGCAAACAAGTCACAGGGAATATGAAAACATTGGCACTGAAAATTGCAGAGTGATTTGGAAATGTACAACACAGGTGCAAAGGGATGCAGTGATCACCTGAGCACCAGGAATTGCCAGTCTACAAGATGGCAGAATGTAAGTGATAGCAGCAGCTATAGCAGGCATCATATGTTAGTGGCCACTGACAGAGCAAGAGCCTCTAACATTGCATGCCAAGGCCCTCCTTATGAGTTTAGTGGTTACTGCCAATGTTTGATGTATTTATGATAGTGTACCTTCTGCCATGCATCCTGTTCTGTCCCCTATCCCTGTGTTACCCTGACTTGCCACTCTCTGTACCTTGTTATCCAGTCCTTCCAATCACCAAGCTTCCATTCTCTATTAGTATGTTTTTACCTATTGATGATCCCACTGTTTGTATAAATATCACCATGCCCGTCTATATCTGCATTTTATGTTTGACTGTGCACCTCCACAACATTCCCTTCTCTTTCTGTCTACCTCTCCAACAGCCCATTCCACACTACTTTCCCCAGCTACCATCTTTTTCTAATAAAAAAATGAGACCCTTTTCCAAAAAAGGTACTTTTGTAACTATCCACGTATTGCTTATGGTTGGACCCTCTGGGTTTCCTTTGTTATTCCCTTTTCTCTTTTTTTTTTCTTCTCTTCCACTTTCTCCCCATTAATATGAGAAACTGGGCTGTCACTTTGCTTTGGTGGCCCTTGCTGGCCTGAATCCCACTGCAGAAGTGTGATGATGAGGAGGAACGTAACTGCTTCTGTGAGCACATAGTGTTCTGCACAGTCATGCACTCTTTCCATGACATTCACATCTACATTCAGGGGTTCAAAACTTGGCCATATCTCTCAATTGTATAGGTTATTGCAGAATGTCCAGATTTGACATCAATTTTTGGTGAAAGCCTGTTTAAAAAAAAAAGCTCCAGTACAAACAAAAAACATTGCAGAAATGCAGTAACTGAAACATCTAACAATATAAAAATTGCACTCCAAAATAATGTCTATAAAAATGGCAAACAGAATACAATAAGTAGTTTGAAGAGGAACCCCCCCTGCACCCCAATGTAAATCTGTTATGTATACTAACTCAGTTTGCATAAAATTGGAGAAAGGGAAAAATATGCTGTCACAAAAGGAAATACTGACAGCCCAGATATCTGGAATTTTGTAAATAATTCTATGTCATTTGTGAATATTGATATGATTCATACAGACGTGTGTGTGTAAAGGTGTAAAGTACTGAGCAAAAATGTAACACTGCATGCCCTGCCAGCTTAGAATAGAAATGTATATAAACTATTGTAATTGTGTAAATGTATATGTTTTAACAATTGAAACTAGAACATAGTAGTGTCCTAGCTGCCTGTTGCACATTTTTGTTGCATGTTGTAAGAGAACGATACTGTCAGTTTTACTTTTTTTTATGGGGCTGCTATCACCCATTAGGGATAGAGTGGCATCTGCATCCATGTTAACTATTGCCTGCCTGGAGGTGGCCTTACCGAAGGTATAACTGCTGTCTGAATTAATTCTGGCCTGTCAGACATCACCCATTATTTCTGTGGTAGTATGTAGTACTTCTGCTCTGCTCCTGTGTCCACCACTTGTTAGAGAGCTGTGCCACAACAACTGTTAACAATTAGTTCCAGCTGGAGTGTTATGATGTACACCTGAACTTTTTATGCTCTGCTGAAATACAAGCCTGCACCAGATTGAGTTGCGCTACTGTTTTCTATCTGTGCATATTTCAAATGTTTACATGTAGTTAGCAGTATTTTTATTTAAAATATGTATGCACCCTAAGTTCAAAAGTTTTCAGACACTGTGGGATTGGGAGTTTCTGTAACTTCAATTGTGCTACATATAAATAATTCGGTTTGAAATTTGGAACACCTTTTATTGGACTTTGCCCTGATGTGACAAGACATTGGCTGCTGGTTAAGTTTTATAGTTTGTTACTCTTTCTGAATAAATATATTTTAGATTTTTCTTTTTTAGAATACCACGCTGCACTCAAGTTTAGAGATGGGTTAGTATTTGGAATAGTAAACTTTCAAAATATGAAATGTGGTGACATTAGATCTGTTTATTTTATTAAACATAGAGTTTTGTTTATTTAGTAGTTGTTGCCTGACCCTGTTGAAGGTGAAGCTCCAGAAGATGCATTGTAAAACCCATCTTGGCCAAATAAAGGTATTGATTGCTTCACCTCTGTGTTCCAGCTTCTGCCCATATGCAGTTAGTTAAATAGGAAATGGCAAATAGAATATTTTGCAGTACTTATCAGGAGAATTATGTTGTGCTGTTTGCATTGTTGTCACATCTTCAAGGAGTGCTGATTTTTGCTGGTGATCTACCTTAATTGATAAGGAAGTCCCAAACAAATATTTTTTTGGAGAGTGGCTAGCATTACAAATCACAGGCCGTCAGACCAAAGAGGGGGAGTTGTTATTAACTATTTTTAATTACTTCTTACTTTGAGGCAGAAATCTGTTTTCTTAGTAGATTAATAGATATTTTAATGAAGTGTTGTATTGGTCGCATTCAAGATGGATTAACATTGTCTTCTGCAAGTAGTTTTGATTTAAGCATATTGCAAAGTAACTCCCAAAGAGACAGTGTTCTTGTTACTACAGGATGTTTACTAAGGTGAGAGTATGCAAAGAACTACATATATAACGTTATCATGGAGAACATAACATTTATTACAGGTTTAAAAAGACATGGCTTACTAATTTACAGATATGCAGAGACATGCACAGTATGTTTAACTGTTATGTTCTGGTGTGTATGCATTTTTATTATATGCTGAAGTCTTTATTGCTGCTTATTGAGAAAAGCTGTTTTCTAGACTCTAAAGGTTAGAAAGAGGTGTTTTATACACTTCAAGGATTGTGACAAGTTATGAGCAGTTTACAAATCATAAAGCATTATCTTCTTCCCCTGATTTTATTTAATCATTTTATCAGTTAACATTAAGTAATGTGCATTCAGTTACAGAATAGTATAGTAAATTCACAGAGAGCCATTGTTTGGTTTCTGTTACATGATGTACTTTTCTTTTTTTTGAATCCACATTAAGGTCAGATTATTTTTTTTATTTTACATTTTTTTACCGGGGAGGTCTGACTGGACAAAGCTGTCCATTTTCAACAGAAGCCCAGGGAGAAAAGCTCCAGAACAATTGCTAACATACTATACATAAGATATTTACGTGAGCATTGTGGTTTACACAGTTATAAAATATAGGCTATAGCAGATATATGATTGCATAAGATATTTACATAAGCATAATGGTTTAGACATACAATTAAAAGTATAGTAGGTAGTAATATATGATTGTTCATACAGTATGTTTAGTAGAGATAATGTTGAAGATGTACTAAAGGTAAGACAAGAAAGGAAAAACTAAAAAAACACTAGCCAGATTGTCAAAGCAGGAGAATATAAACAAGTTCATGTGAGATTCATTGACATTTTAAGGGAAACGGTGAAGACTGTGCATAAAACACATATTCCTATCCAGAATTCATACCTCAGTCTCAACATCTTAGAGCAAAAAATCTGGACAAAGATTAAAATGATGGGGGAACAAGTAGGGACAGATTTTAAATATTACTCTTACAAACTTAGAAAGTTGATAGAATAATAGGTTTTGCATTAGCATGAAATTTCTGAAGGATGTGGACTCTTCAACTCAAATGTTTATCATTATTTAATGACTTCAGTCCTCAGCTATTTCCAGAAAAGTACAGATTTTAGGAAGAACACACAAAAATTATGAGGCAAAAATCTGGACATTCTGCGAAAATCTGTTCAATTGAGAGGTATAATGGTGCTTACTGCAGTATTAAGTTTTCTTTGCATAAACATGTACAAAAGCAATAATCAACTAGTTTTATGTATTTATTTTTTGTTGTTGTCCAGGTTAGCATGATGCACATGTTAATCATTGGTGTAGCTGAAACACATCAGAAAATTAATTTTTTTAATCCCATACCTGACACTTTTTTTTTTGTTTTTGTTCAGTAACATCATTGATGGAAGGTCTGCAAGATATTGACTACAAAGGCAGTAGTAGCCCATTGGATTCTTTAGGTTGTCTTATAACTTCAAAGCCAATGCATCAGACAAGAAGCGATCATTCAGATATAGTAGCAATATGATATAGTTCATTACTCACGGCAATTCGTTTTCAGAATTCTTCATGTTGTAGGTTTTGCATCATTTTAAGATGCAGATAAAATAAGTTGAACTGAGCAGTGTTAATGGTGGAAAAGCGAGACGTCAGTGAAGAAACTAATGAGTCAAGATAGGGAATATAAATACTTGTTCTGTAATAACTCTCAAAATCCACGCCTACTGTGTTTGCTCGGTGTGTCGACTGCAAATCCTTGGCAACACTAACTCAATACTAAATTTATCTGCTAGTGATCTTGCCTTACTGAGAATGTCATTCCTAAAGTGTTCTTCAGCATGGTTGCGGTGCTCCTTGAATATTTCAATGAGTCTGTTGATGTGTCGTTGAGCCTCTACTATATCAAGTTGAACAGACTGAAACATCTGGGCAACAGGCTCAAGAACTGATGAGTAATTTGCAATAATGAAGAGAAAAATAAGAAACGTGCACAAAGAGCAAGCGCTGAGTAACATATGTGCATTTTGTCTGGTTTCACCAGCAGTACTCTTCTGAAGATCAGCCAGTCAAATATTTTCTCAAAGTTCTGACTAAACACACGAATGGATTTATATTTCTCAGTCCATCATGTCTCACACAGAAGAGGTATATTTGGTACCAATGCTCACCATTTTGGACTATCATGGAAAAAAATAATCTTCTTGATAACACCAATAGCACTACGTATTTCAGGAACATCATTCAGATCATTGACTACAAGGTTTAGTCTGTGAGATGCGCAGTGGATAAAGGCTGTTTTTGGATACTTTTCACGAATCTTTGCCTGACCACCATTCTGGGTGCTTGCCATTATGGAGCAGCCGTCATAGCCTGTCTGAGTAATTTTTCCAGGTCTAGACCGCACTTTATGCATTCACTGACAATGACATTTGATACAGACTGTGCATCTCTCACAACAATGGGAACAAAAACCGCAAACTCTTCTCGAACACAATCATCATCAACAAATCAAATGCCCAGTGACAACTGCTCAATGTCTGGAGATACCTGCAGTTTCATCTGCCAATACACTAAATCCAACTGCCCTGTTTGCTGCACAAACAATCTCCTTTTGAAGTACATTCGTATTCTGCCAACAGCTCATTTTGCACCCTATGGGATGTGTACCAAGCATTTCCTGCAGCTGTTTCACTGTGCTGTTTCAGTATTGTGTCACCAGCTTCAATACGAAAATCTAACAAGTAACAGAAATTTCCACCATAGCCTTCTTTTCCATGGAGAGGAATGTCATGGGTTGCACAGTAAATAATGGTAGATACAACTGGTTCCAATTTATTTCGGTTCTCTGCAATTTGTTTTGCTACTGCTGCATCTAGCTGTGGAATAACAGCTGTTTCTGGCTTCTGTTGTGTTCGTGTATGAGGAAAAATTGGAAGCATCTTCAGTAGAACCTTTGTGCCATGATGATTGCATGTGATTTCTTGCAAGACTCATTGAAGGCATTATATTTTGTGCACACACTAGTGATGAAGCTGCCTTGCAACCCACGGTGAAGTGACTGAGGAAATAATACACAAGTTAAGCAGAGTGGGCCTTTCAAGAGAGGAGAAAATGCAAGCCACGGTAAGTACTGAGACAACCAACTATATCTGAATATAGTTGGTTAATAAATAATGACATGCATTTCAGTTTCAGACTTCATATCATTCAGAAAATTTAATTCCAACACAAATCCTTTTATTCTAGCAACTTTCTAATGTGTCCCTAGTTTTGGGTCTTTATCCCCAACATTATAACAGGCTTTGTCCAGACTTCTTGTGTTAACAAATTGAGAGGTATGGTTTGTATGTGTGTCTGTATGTATGTATAAGAAGGAGGAAGCATACCCCTCAGCTGTCCAGGATTTTGGAGAATGTCCAGATTCTGCCCCATATTCCTCCTAAAAAGCATTGAAGTTGCTAAATAATGACAGACATTTGAGTTTTAGATGTCATATCCTTTAGAAAAATGCATACTAACATAAATCCTGTTATTCTAGCAATGTTCTAAGTTCATGAGAGCAATATTTATAATCTGCTCCTATTTACTTTAGGCTTTGTCCAGATTTCTTGCACTTAGAGGTTGCGGTGTGTGTTAGAGAGAGTGAAATGCCCTAGAGTTAGCAGGTGGAATTTATTTTCAAGTGCATTTTCAAGGAATTGTGAGCTTCAAGGGAAGAGAGTTTTACTGCTGCTCATGCTAAGCCTGCTTAAAATGTGCAACTGTTTTGTTTAGCAAACAGTATCCCTATTGTGGTATCGAATTTTTTTAAAGCAGCACAGCAGGTAGCATACTTGCATCTTGATACAGAGGGCTATAGGTTCTACTCCCACAACATGTAGATTTGTATTTTAAGGGGGTGTATGTCCTCCTTTGGATGAGATGCCTAATAACTATGAACTTGTTTTTCAGCTTCCCACCCATTCCCTATTGCAACATACCAGTTTACCATTTTTTTAATATAATGTAGCCAATTTGTTTTTCAAGTACAGCAGGCAGTGAATTTGTAGATGAAACACTGAAATATGAAGTTGTTTTCTAGCAACAACCTCTTTACTGGTTTCAGATCTCTTTAATGTGGAATTATTCAGATGAGTTTTACTTCTGCAAAGATTCTGCATATTGAATGATATTGGTGGATTGTATGACAGAAGTTTGAGTAGTGTGGCCCTTTATGGTTGAAATGTTCTGAATTGGGCAGGTTGTCATTATTGGTTCATATGATTTGTTTCACTGCTTAAAGGAAAAATGTTCAGAACTATAAATTTAAAACACACTAACAAGTGGTGCTGTATTATACAAGGGATATAATTCAATTATTATATAGTATAATTAATACAGTCAGGAAGGTGAATCAAATAACTTTTGCATGGTTCTAAAAATGTGTGCAAGGAGCCTATGATTTGAAAACAGCCCAAAGGTAAACTTACCCTGTCACTGGCCAGATGCATTTTCTTTGAATGTGGGTTTCAATGTTGTTTCGGTGAATGTAGGTTTCAAAGGTAGAGAAGTTTTAATGGTAAGTCTCTTTTCATTGTAAGACTATTGCTTTGTTTAGGTTTAGTAAATGTCTATCAGTGTTTGTGCTGTAAAATTTGAAATAAAAGTTGTAAATGAAATCCAAATATCTGTAATCAGTGTAGAAGTAAAGCATAAAACAATATGCACACTGAGAGATTTGAACAGTGTCTATGACAAATGGGGAAAAATAGCCAAGTATTGGGACACTGGAATGGCTGCATGGGCAGGGGTGGGGGTGGGGCTGTGTGGGCGGGGGCAGCAGAGGGGGTGGGGATGTGTGGGCGGGGCTTGGGTTTGCACCCCCCCCTGCAAAAAATCCTGCGGGCTTCTTTGCCTGTGGTACTCCACTTGTCACTACTTTGAGGTCAGATTTGGAGTTATTTTGTATCTGGAACACATAAATATTATATGAATAGCATAAGTAACTCAAATGCTGCAAAAATACGCTTTTATTTTGACAAAAAAAGTGAAGTTATGTCCTTTGCACTGGCTGTGGTTATGTTTTGTCCTGCAAAATTTCACATTTCTACAAAAATGTCTCACTTTTGGCATTTGAAAAGGTGGCAATGCTAAGTTGTCGTAATATTGATTTTCAAAATTATGAATCCACAAGAGTGAATGCTAGTGTGCATTTGCTGTTGTGGATTTGTTATTTTGAACGGAGATCGCACTATAGTGGGGCTCAGGAAATTTACCCTTTCCTTCATGTAGTGCGATCTCAGAGTTTGTATATACAAATAGCAGGGGGTGTGGGGGGTGCAGGGGGGGCTTTCCCCCATGCAAAAATGTTTGTAGCACATAACCGGAAGTGTAAGTATTTTTCATAAAGTTGACATTCCTGACTTGTCGACGTTCCTTAATTCCTACTTTCAGTTATGTGAACAATCGGTAATGTGTTTTACGACATTTCTGGTCACATATATCCATACTCGGAATTGTCAGTTACGAGATATTGATAGTAAAACACAAAAAATAATGGTTGAAGAAATTAAATATCTGTCTACTCCAAAGTAATCCAAGACTTACCTGTTTTCATCTCCCAATCACACTTTACAAAATCTACTAGTTCATAATACCGTAAAATGCCTACAATCTTATTTCAAAATCTATGAATTATTCTCTAGCATTCCTCTCAAATTCTTTGCCCAAGAATTCTAGCCACAGCCAAATAATGGGAAAGGACAAAGGTGCCAGATCAATGACAATTCTTATTTAATCTAATTCACTTAAAATGTTAATAGACAAGCAGGTATTTGCATCAATATACATGTTATCAACAATTAGAAACACTATCTGGAATTATTGATTCACTGCAATCCTCAGTAATTTATGAGAAAATAAAAAATTGTATGAAGAAAAGGGCAAAAATATGAGGCAAAATCTGGGAGAGTAGAGATATATGCTCTCAAGTAAAATTGACCAGTAAACAATTTGGTTTCTGACCCAGCTACAGCACTGTAACCTTTCTATTTTCTTTAGCAGACCAGCTGTATTCCAATATAAATAATGGTAAACTCACAGGTATAATTTTTCTAGATCTGAAAAAGTTTCTTGCTACTATTGACCACTCCCTATTCTTACAAAATGTTAGAATTTGTCGTTTTTCAGACAAAGTTGCTCAGTGGTTAGAATCTACCTTTCCAACAGATCATTTAGGGTACTTAGAATAATAGAAGACAGCTGTATTATCAAAACATTCATATTACAGAAAGAGTTCTTCAGGAGTTAGTACATGATCATCTATTTTTTTTTGCTTTATTTATTTATTTACAGTCTTCCATGGAAAATGTTCATCTCCATTTTGTATTATATGCAGATGGCATAGTCTTATCAAAGGTTTATTAAAGGTGTACTAAACTATTCAAACTATCAATAAGACTTTACAAGATGATGTTATGTCAATGTGGAACTGGCCAACTAAAACAATTTAACAAGTATACCAAAAAATACTACTGTGTTGCGGTGGTGTAGTGGTAGCATTGTTGCCTCACAGCAAGAGGTTCTCCCATTCGATTCTCGGCTGGAGCGCCTTCTGTATGGAGTCTGCATGTCCTCCCTGCCGTCAAGTGGCATTTGAAAGACATGCATAGAATGGGTGTGCCTTCGCTGAAGGTTGGGCGTCGAGCTGGCATCTTGGCACCCCTAAAAAAATCTACTGCCAATCATTAGTGGACCGGAGTTCCACTGTGGCGACCCCTAACTGGGAAAAGCAGAAAGAAGAACAACAACCAAAAAATACTACTGTAAAACAAAACTACTTGATGTCTCTCAAAGGCTACAAAAGAATAACTGTTTATTACCAACCCTAATGGCACATCTCTGTCACAAGTAAAACAATAGCAGTATTTAAAAATGTTAGACAAGCTTCTGACATTTCATTATCATACAGCAACTAAAATAGAATCTTAAAACAATTAAAAGCTGCTTACACATTTTCTCACCTACTAATCTCTGAAGCAACATAAGCTATATCCAGTAATGTTTTTTCTGTTTAGATTAGAATGTGGCCTACTCTAAATTGCCCTACCTTCCACCAAAAATACTCACATACTGCAAGTCAGTAAAAACAAAATGATGAGGTTCATCAGCTTCTCTCCCCTATAAACATCATTGCCACATGATTCAAAGACATAAATGGTGATCTGTTATACCCAGCATTATTTTTAATTAGCCTGACTTTAAAACTTTTATATAAGAGTTACTGTCCAACTCTGCAAAGTAAACATAATAGTCAAATCTTCTCTTTATTAAGGGATAATGCTGAAACTCAACTACTGATACCTCACATCCTATCTCCTTATTACTACTACTGAGAAGGCAGTTTCTAAAATTGCTTCCTGGATCCTGTGCACCTCACAAATTAGACCAATTGATAATAATGCCATCTTCATGAACCAGCTAAAAGCAATGTTAGCAAAGGAAATAAATGCAAGTGCTTCAAAGACAAATTAGCTACAATAGTTTAAAACTGACTTGTTTGAAAATATCTAGCTACATTTGTTACTGACAATGTTATTTCAAAATGATAACTTGCATAAAAATCATACTGTATATATTTCTAATGGCTTCTAACACCTTGTCTTCTATGGATTCTTAGTTGTATCCAAATTATATTAGTTGTTTCTTGATTTAAACCAACTCAGTACTAGTTGGTGAGAAACACCATTTATCCCAGTTCTTCACTGTTTTACTGTCTACAGTCTTTTTAGTCTACCTATAGATACTCAATATAATTCATCTGTCTTCACTCTCAGACTGTTAAGGATCTTCCAATAAACCTTATAAAGATTTAATGTTTTAGGTTTCTCTTTTGAAGTTTATTTTTGATATTTCATTGTACTTTATTTGACCACAGTCCCTGCGAACAGGTTCTCTCTCAGTCCCCCACTTGCTGAATCCTTGGCCACTGTCCGCATCTGCAGTGAAGAAACCAGCCACAAGGACTCAAGGGCTTTAAAAAGAAAATAAGTTACTGTAGGTGTCCAACTACATCTCCGTCTTAGCCTGCTACTGTAGAAAGTACCTGGTCTAAAGCAGAAATAACTGGCTCTACCCACGGCTAGGGACAGCAGCTGCCCTCACCCCCATCAGCTGTAAATACATTCCCCAGTTAAACTTTTTCTATTTAGTTATCAGTAAACCAAGATAAAGCTCTAGGTGAAAAAAAGGTAACCCAGTAGATACACTGGAATTGCTCACTTGTAAAATAGAGGCAAAAGGGTACTTAAACTGCCACTTTTTGTCTGCTTCAAACTAGGTATCTACCCAGAAAGGACACAGCTGAAATCAGGGCTATAGATTATTTTCCCCTACTAGATTTGAATAACTGCTAACAATCTGGCTATTTAGACACTTACCCTGCAATCTTTAGCCTGGGGTGTTCTAGTATCTACCCAGAAAGGACACAGCTGAAATCAGGTCTATAGATTGTTTTTTGCAGCATTTGCTGCTCAATTTTTCCTGAGTGTGATTTTCTACAAGAACTAACTACTTCACATTACCTGTGACCACTATCACTCCCCCTCCTCCAATATTGTCCCAGAAAAGTTTTTTTAAACCCCTGGAGCCATCTTGACTTGCTCACAGCAGCTGTCCATTCCCTTCAGCTCATGGTGTATCTCATTGTAAGTGTTTGAGCTTTACTTTTTATATTACAGCTAAGGTCTCTACAAACTCAGTTGTTCTATTGCTTTGTTACTGTCAGCATTGCTACTGTTGCAGAACTGGTCTCTTATTTATACAAGTTGTAGACAAAGTGTTACAATGTATCATTTTCCAGTCTGACTTGGTGCTTAATGTGCTTCGTGCTGCTAGCGCTTACAGATGCTATAGTATCAAACTGGGTTGCTACTCCTCATCACTTTTGTTTAGTACATACTTTTTTAGTTAAAATAGACGCTAAGCAGTCTGACTGAGTGTTATATGATTCAGTTTGAAGGAAAGTGTAAGCTAAATACAGAACACCATATTACGGCTAAAAGTCCTGTTTTGCTGCCAAGTCAGAGTGACCCTTAGTTGTGTTAACTGCTGTACCATGAGAAATATTATAGCAATGTAGATATGTAAATGTCTATGTTGCGATATTTAAGTACTGTTATATACAATTGCTGTGATAGTTTACTACTCCTATATCTGTGATAGAACTGTCTCTTTAAATTCATGGGCTACCTAAATTATCCGGTATATAACACTAAGTAAGGTGTTTTTTTATGTCAAGGGCTTCATATGTGAATGCATAACAATTGCCTGAGCCTTTTTTTTACTAAACACTTTGTACCTGTGTAAATAGTATAATGTGCTGCTACTCTTAAACCCAGTACCCTTCCTGCCTGGGTGATAATTTATTATTTCAGTTACTTTTTACAGCACTTCTCTCTCATTCCCCTTTCAGAGACCTTAATGTAATAATTATTTTGTCTCCATCTTTTCATTTAGTGACCACTGTCCCTGCAAATGGGTTCTCTCTCAGTCCCCCACTTGCTAAATCCTTGGCTATTGACCGCATCTGCAGTGAAGAAACCAGCCACAAGGACTCAAGGGCTTTAAAAAGAAAATAGGTTACTGTAGGTATCTAGCTATGTTTCCCTTTTAGCCTACTACTGTAGAAAGTACCTGGTCTAAAGCAGAAATAACTGTCTCTACCCACGGCTAGGGACAGCAGCTGCCATCACCCCCATCAGCTGTAAATACATTCCCCAATTAAACTTTTTCTTTTTAATTATCAGCTAACCAAGATCAAGCTCTAGGTGAAAAAAGGTAACCCAGTAGATACACTGGAATTGCCCACTTGTAAAATAGAGGCAAAAAGGTACTTAAACTGCCACTTTTTGTCTGCTTCAGACTAGATATCTACCCAGAAAGGGCACAGCTGAAATCAGGTCTATAGATTGTTTTTCCCTACTTGATTCTAAAAACTCCTAACAATTTGGCTATTTAGACACTTACCCTGCAATCTTTAGCCTGAGGGGGTTCTAGCCCGCTCCGTTCACTACGCTCACTTCACTCCCCTCCATGCCCCCTATTCCCACCTGCACCCAGTACCTCTACATTTATTCTTAGCCTTAACCCCACCCCTAATTACCACCCAGTGGCATAACTACGAGAGGCGAAGTGAGGCAATTGCCTCATGGCACCAAGCGGCAGGGGGCACTTTGGGCAGGGGCGGCTCGTCCTATCGGACTGCAGCCCTCCCACTTAGAAAATAACAAAAAAAAATCTGTAAAACATAAAAACAGTGAGCGATCCCAGACTGCCTTACCAGCAGTCCTGATATGGACACATGGACATGGAGAACAGAGGAGGTCTGGACTGCTTCAGCCGCAGTCAGGACCAATGAGGAGGACTGAGCTGCTCTCGCAGGACTTTTTCAGTGCGCGGGCTTCGGCTTCAGGTAGGTGTTTGGATTGTGGGCTTGCTTGCTGTTGTTCAGTCGCTTCTTCGTGGATTGGTCTGTTTGTTCGGGTGCGCGGATCAGTCTGTAGCTTGCTTGCTGTTCGGTCGGTCGCTTGGTCTTGCAGATCAGTCTGTGGCTTGCTGTTGGGTCGGTCGCTGGGCTAGGTAGGTGAAGGGCTGTGTGTTGATCGCTGGGTTTGCTTGGTCAGGTGTGTGTGTGTGTGTGTGTGTGTGTGTGTGTGTGTGTGTGTGTGTGTGTGTGTGTGTGTGTGTGTGTCGGGGGGTCATTTCTCACTTGTGAAGTTCACAGGGGAAAGTTGAGCATTATTTTTTTTTTTACACACCTATTGGTTGGTTGTTAGAAAGGGATGGGAGTGGAATAGGACCTATAGCTATGGGTTTGGTGGTAGTGGGCAATTACACCACATATTCCTTTAGAATAGGAGGGACGTATCATTTATTTGAGGAAGGTATATTTGTGGAAGTGTTACTTCCACAAATATACCTTCCTCAAATAAATGATTAAAAGAGCTAGGAGGTGGAATTCTAAGGTAGTTTTGAATTATATTCATTAGTCTAAAGAAGGAGGGGCAACAGTTTAAAAGGGGTATGAAGGAAAATTTTGTTAACAGGTTTATGGTGAGCTGTTTATGACATGCTGTTAATATGTTTGCTGTGCGAGTCTACCATAAAGCCAAGATTGTGTACAGAGGTGTTGTTGAAGCTTACTCAAATGCTCGTGAAGGAGATAAGCAGGTGAGCATGCTGGCCAGTTGTCTCTTGGTGCCATAATGTTGTTGGACTTTACCTGTTGTAAATAAAGCTGGATCACATTATCATTCTGGACTAAGGCTGACAGCAACTCATGAAAGTTGTTAAGCATGTCATTTGTGGGAAGGGGACAGCCCGGTGACAATATAAGCTCGTGTGCCTTTGTTTTGATGTAACCTTCATCTATTAGATCTAATTTTTATATTTACTGTGTAGTACAAAGTTTGCCTTCTAGTAAGTAGATATGAACTGCACTGCTCTGCTACATTTCTATTATATCTCCTTTTTCTTTAATAGTAAGTACATACAAATTGCATCGTCTTCATTATACCCTACGACATCTTAGTGCAAGCAATCTGGACAATGCTTAAAACAAGGGGAGGGACAAAGGTCCAAGAACAGGGACAGATTTTAAATATTGTTCTTATTAACTTAGAAAATTACTAGAATGAAAGGATTCATGTTAGCATGCATTTTGTGAAGGATAAAAAGTCATCCAGAACTGAAATGTATGCCATTATTAGTGACTTTAACCTTTAGTGATTTGTCAGAAAAAAAAAAACTTTTATGAGGAACAGACCAAAATATGAGGTAGAAATCTGGACATTCTGCAAAAATCTGAAGAGTTGAAAGATATGATTATCATAGCTCAATTTTTTTTGGAAATATATCTGCATACAGAAACAATGTACACCATACATGAAAGTTTATTTACAAGTAGCTGCATGTTTTATTTGCACATGGAGCTATTTACCCTATGACTTCACTGAAGATGGAATCTTCCCAGCTGGGTATTCCAGATCAACAAAAGTAAATAGATAAATGAAATAAAATAATAGAACACTGTTTCTGTGTCATAAGTTAGGAAGTAAATAAAAAGTGTAGACAATTCTGTTGGTCATAAAAACCTACATTTATTAGTGTATTTGGATAATTTCTTTCTTTACTTTTAATATGTATTATTTTATGGTAGACTGCACACACACACACACACACACACACACACACACACACACACACACACACACACACACACACACACACACACACACACACACACACAATGAATTAGGTATTTACTATTTCAGAAAAAGGTCTTTATTTCCAAAATAATCAATGATTAGTATTGTAGCAGGACCCAGCTTGCCATAAAAATAAGTAAGAAATGGACAATTTAATCTTGGAGATTATTATTTATTTATGAATCTCATATTTTCTCTATGAGTACAAATAAGTAGGAAAGGAACAACCTGACAAAAATGTATCTGAAGTGCATGGAATGCTATGATTTTTCACCAAAATCAGGAAAAAGATAACATGTTAAGCAGCTTTAAAAAGTCCTTAGCATTAGACGTGCTCTTAGAAGTGCTGAGCAAAAGCTTGTTAAAAACATCTTAGCACTGTTAAGATCAAGTGCTGGAGACAGTATACAGCACTGGAAAGTAAAACAGATTTTAAATAAGTTAGATACTTTATTTTGTCGTACTTATAAACAAACTGTGGGTATGGGCAAGATGTCTAATGGCTTTTTAAAGTCATTCATTCTTTAAAGAGACTTTCTTCCTGCTGTTAATGCGGCAGTACTAAATATTTTTCTTAAAAAATTGGTAAAACATGATGGGCTTCTAAACTTTTTTCATTTCTGTAACTAGTATTACATTGAGCAGATAAACCTCTGTGGACAATAAAGAATTATGATTGGGTCTCGCTGATCATAACATTTGTTATGTATTCTCAGCATGGATACAATCATTCACCTCTCAAGCTTTGTTATTGAGACGAGTTTCTTAGCATCCATATCTCGAATCGATAATAAGCTGGTCATGATCAGAGACACGATTATAACCCTCTATATTCGCAGTTGTTGAAAGCTGAAGCATATCAAGAATCTGTAAAAGTGATAGCATAGAAGATATGTAATAAAAAGCTGTTTTTTAGTTGGTGCTAAGTAGTATTTTTTTGTTAAAGGCAATATTACAACAGACATACATCTTGTTTAATTCAAGCAATTTTCTAAGTTTATAAGATGAATATTTGAAATTTGTCCCTATTTTTGGGACTGTATTCCCCCATTATTGGCTTCGTCCAGGCTTTTTGTGCTAAGGTTGACAAGGCTTTTTGTGCTATGGCAAGAACTGAATTCACAGAATATGTTTGAGGGCTGTATTCCCTCATTACTGCGTTTGTCCAGGTGTTTTGTGCTAAGAGGTTGACAGCTATGGTGAGAACTGAATTCATTAAATGATAGCCATTTAAATTTCAGTCTTCCTCACTTTCACAAAGCAGCTGATATGGCGTAGTGGTATGTTGCTCTGACTGTTTTGCACAGGGACCTTGGTAGTAAAATGTATGGTGGTAACACAGTATTTTTCTTTCACAAAGCAGCTGATTTGTCATAGTGGTATGTTGCTCTGACTGTTTTGCATCCAGACAGAAGGATGAGTATGAATTCTCGCAATGGTGGTAAGAAAAAGCTTAGTGGCGCTCAGCGTAGAAAGCGAGAGAGACAGAAAGAGGTTGCAGAAAGTGAACTGTTGAAAAAAGTACCAAAACTGAGCGCATACTTTATTGCTCCACAAGCGTCTTGTAGTGTGACTTTGGAACAGCGGGAAGAAGGACAAGGGATAATGAACGAAGATATTTGGCACCCAGAGGACGATCAGAATAATGCCAGTACTCACTCCGAATCCGATGATGCCCTGAATGAACAGAATTTTCCTAAACATGAGGCTCAACTACCAGAATCAAGTGCATCGACAGAATTGCTACCGCCCTCTGCTGACCGAGCATATTTTGGAAGCAAGACATTAAGCGCTTTTGAAAAGAGATTTGTTGTGATGGGTGGTGCATTGCAGCCGCCTGGTCCATTCCCGAAACAGGCAGAAGGTCTTAATAAAGGCCGCAGCTTTCAGGAACATTTTTACACACGCAAAACGAAGTCTGGCTTGAGTTTCAGAAGAACATGGCTGGTGACAAGTGCTACTGCATTCCATGTTGGCTGTTTGCATCACCGATAAGAACTGGTGATTCATGGACTGATGGTATTTGTAACTGGAAGAATTTGTCGCGTTCCATACAGATACACAAAAATTCAGCGACCCACGCAAAAGCTTGTCAGATTTTTACTAACTGGAAGAACAATGTCACTGTCGATGTCCTGACCGACAAACAGATTATGCAAGACCGTAAGTACTGGCGCTGTGTTCTGGATTGCATAGTGAATCTGATCATTACCATGTCAAAATGCAACATCGCATTTTGAGGTCACCGTGAAAATGACAGCTACACCGACGACGACAGGCCCGGCTCACGAGGATGTTTCCTGGAATTCATTCACTTAATTGCCAAGCACGATCCTGTTTTGGAAAACTTGCTGAAGCAGCCAAAAGGAACCACAAAGTACTTGAGCCGGTCGATTCAAAATGAAATCATTTACATTCTGGCAAGAGAGGTAAAGCAGCAGATCGCAGACGAAATGGCCGGCGCACCGTTTGTATCTCTTATAATGGATACAACAGTGGATTGCTCAAAGATGGATCAGTTGAGCAAAATATTTTGGTATGTGACTGTCAAAAAGAATGACGAAGGGAAGCTGGTAAGCTTGCATATCCAGGAATCGTTCTTGGGGTTCACCAATGTTGAAAGCCAGAAGGGTCAAGATTTGGCATTCGTAATTACAAAGGAAATTGAAAGTGGCACTGACCTGAAGAAGATTCGCTGTCAAGGATATGACGGAGCCGCCAACATGAGTGGTGGTTATAAGGGTGTCTAGGCTTTAATGAAGCAGAAAGCACCAAAGGCCCGTTATGTTCACTGCAGTGCTCATGCATTAAATTTAGTCATAAATGATGCTGTTAAGAACGTGAAGGACATTTGGAACTTTTTTGACATGCTGGAAAAGCTGTATGTATTCCTCAGTGCTATTAGCAGATGGAATCGCTTACAGAAAGATAGTAGCTGCTCACTTACATTAAAGCGACTTTGTCCTACACGTTGGTCATCACGGAATCAAGCCTTGATAGTTCTTCGCAGCCGGTTTGTCAATGTGATGAAACTGTTGACTGTGTTGTCACTGACTGGCAAGGACAGTAATGAGAAAGGCGAGGCATCGTCGCTGAAGAAATATTTTGAATGCTTTTCGTCAATGATGAACATTGTTTTACTGTCGCGCATTCTGGGACCACTATACATTATCTCCAAGAAAATGCAGTCACAACAATCCGATGTCACATCTGTTTGCGTTCTGTTGGAATCACTACTGAAGGACCTGAGTGAACTTTGCAACAACTGGGAGACTGTTTTGTTCTCTGCCAAGGAGCTAGCTCAAAGTTGGGGCATGCCATCCAAGTTTGACAGTTCACGTGCCAAGAAGTTTCACGATGAACTTTCAAATGAATGCAGACTGGAGTCAGCAGAACAGTGCTATAAGGTTGAAGTGTTCAACAGAATCATCGACTACGCCATTGTCCAGATAACAACACGATTCAAGTCACTGCGAGATACTGACCAAGTCTTCACGTGCATGAAACCTATGACAATTACTGAAACAAATGATGACGAACTGTTGAAGATGTCGAAGAGTCTGATCACGGAGTACTCGGATGACATTTCAGATGAGCTGTCTGACCAACTGCTCCTGCTCAAAATGACTTTCAGTGTCACATTGTCAGCACTGAAATCTATCAAGGACTTGACCGAATTCATCTTGATAACTCATTCAGAATCATCTTCCAGCTTTCCGGATATAATCACTGCTTGTTTGCTGTATCTGACACTTCCTGTGACAGTTGCCAGTGCTGAAAGAAGTTTTTCGAAGTTGAAGTTGATAAAGACATTCTTGCGTAGTACAATGTCTGAGGTTCAACTTAGTTCTTTAGCCATTCTGTCGATTGAGAGCCGACGCCTGGAACACGTGGACACTGACAAGATCATTGATAGTTTTGCTGATAACAAAGCCCGCAAGAAGTCATTCTAGGAGTAGGATTGAACAATGGAGGTACAATTCACATTCTGGTATCTATATAATGTACTGTTTTATAATTTTTTTTTTTTTTACTTTTTGCTGAAATGCTGGTGTCATTCTAAGGGGATCCAATGTCTGTCTGTCTGGGATGACATGTTGGACAAGCCACGCTGCTTCGCAAGGGCCACCCCCATAGTGCCTTTTTTAGGCAAGGCTCAAAAGACAAACCCACCTCCGTAGAAAACAAAAATGGAAAAAAACTAAGGGTAATGCTGCTCAACGCCAGAAGTCTAAATCTCAAGATGCAGGCACTTGATGCACTCCTCAGCATGGAGAACATCGACGTCTGTGCAGTAACTGAAACCTGGTTCAAGGCTCCTGAGAGCACCCCAGCACTACCAGGCTATACCTCGTATCATGCTTTTTGGCCCCAAAACCCAGGCCGAACCACAAAGGGAGGGGGAGTGTCCATATTCATCAAGGACACCCACACCTCCAGGTTAATAGCAACACATGAAGCATCAGAGACCATACAGGTGCAACTAACCATAGGCAAAACTGCTATACAACTGGTAGCATGTTACAGACCACCCTGCCAATCTCAAGAACCCCACTCAGCCTTCCTGAAGACATTGGAGGATATGAATGTATCACAAAATACCATCATACTGGGAGACTTCAACTACCCAAACATAGATTGGGTACATTATTCTAGCCCTAATACCCTAGCCCAAAGGTTCCTGGAATTCATAAATTCAAATGCACTGGAACAGCTAGTCATCTCTCCCACTAGCGGAGATAATATACTAGACCTGATCATCACAAACATGGGGACAAAATGCTCCACACCGGAAGTATACCCCTCACTAGTGAGATCTGACCACAAACTAATCACCCTGGATATACATATCCCACCTCCACCCCAGCACAAAAGACCACAGTGAAAAACTTCTCAAAAGCAGACTTCACTCTTCTTAAGACTGAGATGGTATCCTTTAAGCCCACTGTGCCAGTGGATACCACATCCCACAATGCCGAATCCTTCACAAATGCTTTCTATGGACATCTCCAAGAATGTATGGATCATGCAATCCCAAATAAATCCAAGTCCCTCTCCACCAAAGGTAAGCATCCTGTCTGGTGGACCTCAGCCATAAACAAATTGTATAACAAAAGAAGGAAGCTACTGCACGTCAGAGCAAAATCCCATGAAGGGAAGACATCTCTGATCAACATTAGCAGAAAACTACGTTCTCTCATAAAAACATCCAAGGCCAACTCTGAGAGAAAAATCGCTAAGGACACTAAAGATAACCACAAAGCCTTCTTCAGCTATGTTAGAAACCTGGGCAGAAACCCTCAGATATGCTCAGAGTTGGTTCACAGCAACAAAAAATACACTGAACCCACAGATATTGCCAACATTCTGGCTGACAGGTTCAGTGCAAATTTCTCCCCTCCCTCACCCCCAAAAGAAGAAATACTTATCCCAGCTGAATGTAATCTCCCTGTCATCTCAGATGTCCAAGTGAGAACCGCCCTAAACAAAGCAAAAAACACAGCATCAATGGGACCTGACGGTATCCCGGGTTGCGTGTTACGTGAATTCCAAGAGGAGCTAAACCCACACATAAAAATGCTATTTAACCTTAGCCTTACTTCGGGATATGTACCTGAACACTGGCGTACAGCAACAGTGGTCCCACTCCACAAGGAGGGTGCCTCTACAGACCCTGGAAACTACCACCCCATAAGCTTAACCAGCCTGGTCTGCAAAGCTATGGAAAGAATCATTATGGAACTCATAAACAGAGACATAGGGGACCTACAGACACTTGACCCCACCCAGTTCAGCTTTGTAAAGGGCAGATCCTGCCTTTTAAACCTGGATGACTTTTTCGAAACAGTCACTAGAGCCATTGATGAGGGCAAAGCAGTCCATACAGCATACCTGGACTTGGCTAAGGCCTTCGACACAATACCCCACTCAGGCATCATAGATAAGCTCAACAGCTTAAAAGTAAACCCTTATGTCACTAGATGGGCTGCAAACTGGCTAAAGGACAGAACCCATAAAGTTAAAATCGCTGGAGCAATGTCAGACTCAAAGCCAGTCACAAGTGGTGTACCACAGGGATCTGTCCTGGGACCCTTCTTGTTCGGCATTTATTTCTCATATGTTAAAACAAACATGGGAGGGCTGTGGCTGACAAAGTTCACAGATGACTGCAAACTAGGCGCCATAGTCGATACACCAGCAGACACATACATCCTACAAAAAGGCCTCACAGAAATGGACAACTGGTGCCGGAGTCACGGCCTTAAACTAAATGCCAAAAAATGTATAGTCATCCCCTTTGGGAAAAACAAAGTACCCACAAATTATCACATAGACAGCAACCCACTGAGTAAGGAAAAAGTAATCAGAGACCTAGGGACCCAAGTCGACAGCGACCTCTCATTTGACACCCACGTTGCCAAAGTAGTTAGAAAAACATTCTACCTTGCACACCTCATCACGAAGGGATTCACATCCAGATCCAAGGATGTCATTGTACCCCTATATTCCTCCCTCATCAGACCCATGATTGAGTACAATGCCCCATTTGGTATGTACCTCACCCGGCATTTGCAACAGCTGGAGAGACCACAAAAGTACCTCACCAAGAGGATCAAGGGTCTCCAACATATGTCTTATTCTGCCAGACTAAAGAAACTTCAGCTCTATTCAGTAGCATACCGCCTGCTCAGAGGTGATCTCTGCCTGACGTACAAGGCCATGTCCAATCAGGATCTGATGGACATGCTCCACCTCAAAAAATCCAAATCCCTCAGGACCACGAGAGCTAAAGATTTAAACCTCGGCACAAGTATGAATAAGACATGCTGGAGGGATAGATTCATAACCCAGAGGCTTCCCATGCTTTGGAACAAGATCCCAGTTTGTATTAGGCAGAGCCCCTCACTGACTCTCTTCAAGAGAAATCTTGATGAGTGAATGGGAGATCGTAAGTTTACCCCAGGGGTCACATCTGTGTCACTGCTAGACAGGGGCACAGTAAACTAATTCTATTATATAAGGGGACCTTCATTGTGTCACTACTAGACAGAGGCACAGTATTCTAAATTTATTCTGTACATTTTTTGTACCATTTCATGGGGTGGCAAAAGCCACATCACTATGGCTAGGCTTACAAATGCCCCAGGGCAGATAGCCTAGTACTATACTATGAAACTATGAAACTATTCTTGGTGACTTTAACATCAAATGGCTATCCTGTAATAACAATCTCCCAACTATTCACCTTAATCTCTATGGGTTCACTCAACTCATCCAATCCCCTACCCGAATCAACAAAAACCCTAACAATCATACCTTACTTGACTGGATCCTAGTCAACAAAGCCCCTCACTCTTACCTAGCAGGCTGCTTACCTGACAGTCTTAGTGACCACTCCCCCACTTTCCTAATTTGGCACCACACAAACAGTCTGAAGCCCATTATCCACAAGCAAATACAGAACAAGTCCAGCTTCAACCCCAACTCCTTCATCTCCTCCCTACAAACAATTAACTGGTCACCAATAAAATACCTCAACCTAGATGAGGCTGTCCATTTCTTCAACAGTACGTTCCTCTTCATCCTAAACACCCATGCTCCTGTAAGAAATGCCAAAGTCAGATCCAGGCATGCCCCATGGTTACAAAAGACTACCAGAACCCCGATGAAATCCAGAGATAAGGCCTGGGAGCACTGCCAACTAACAAAAAATAACTCAGATAGGCAGTTATTCCTTAAACTGTGCAATAAAGCCAAAAATAATTTAAAATTAGACAAATCCCTCTACTATACATCCACCCTAAACTCTACCAATCACAACCCTAAGCAATTCTGTTCCACTATTAACACTATCCTCCACCCAGGGAAGGTTGATACCCCCCAGCCGTCCATTCCCCCTCCTCCAGCAGTATTGCTGAATCATTCAACAAACACTTCAATGAAACTATAACATCTCTAAACAAACAACACTTCCCTACAACAGCCCCCCCAACTCCTAACCCTAAACCCTCCACTCCTAACCCTAAACCCCCCACTCCTCTTTTCTTCTTCATCTCAGTACCTACTTCAAACATAAAAAGACTATTGTCAAAACTTAAACCCACCAAACTCGCAGCTGGCAACCTCCCCTCTGAATACTTGAAAATTGCAGCTGATACACTAGCCTACCCAACTTAAATTCTAATCAACCATTCCATAAAAGAAAGCTTTGTTCCTTCAATATGGAAAATATCCCACATCATTCACCTCCACAAAAGCACCCCCTCCACCGACCTCTCCAATTACCGCCCCATTGCTATCCTCTCCCCTCTCTCCAAGATACTTGAAAAATGTATCAACACCCAGGTCTCCAACTACCTCCTAGCTAATAATCTCCTCTCCAAAACCCAACATGGTTTCAGGCCATATCACAGCACTACCTCCGCTCTGCTCTCCTTCACCAACACTATACTTCATCACAAAAACAATGGCCTCTTCTCTACTGTCATATTTCTAGATCTCTCAAAGGCCTTTGACATGGTATCTCATGAGCTACTACTCTCCCCAACCTCTCCTTCTCACAATCAGCCTGCAACTGGTTCCACAACTATCTACATGGATACCAGCAATCAGTAATATAGGATGATAACCTATCACCTCGCCTCCCAGTTACTCTGAGTTCCCCAAGGGTCTATCCTTGGCCCTCTGCTATTCTCACTTTTCACTAACAACCTACATACTGCCACCACACAAGCATCTCTTATACAGTACGCAGATGACTCTACTCTCATCTGCTCTGCCCCCACTCTACCAGAACTACAACAAATCACACAGGAATCATTCTCTTTTGTAGAAAGCTGGCTATCCAATGCTCAGCTCCTACTCAACCCAAGTAAGACAAAACTTCTCCTGGTCCAACCTTCCAAAGCCACCCATACACCCTCTACTTCAACATTCTTGCCAAAGACAAGACCATCATCTCTCCTTCAGAACACACAAAATTACTCGGTTTGGAAATAGACAACAAACTTAGATTTGACACCCACATATCTCTCACAATAAAAAAAGTTCACAAGAAACTTGGTGCATTATATCGAAGCCGCCAATTCCTAACCAAGGCGGCTAGAATCTCCATAGCCAATTCCCAGCTAATCTCCACCCTACTCTATGCATCCCCCATACTTACCAACCTTAGACAGACAGACCTACACAAGCTGGATTCTTGTTACAACAAAATTGCTAAATTTGCCACTGGAACCTCCTACAGCAGCCATCATTGTATCTCCCTTAAAGAACTAAACTGGCTAGAACTCCCACAACTCCTTCACTTTAATCAACTCACCCTTGCTCATAAACTTAGTAATCATTCCCATAACATACCTTCCCTTCAAACCCTTCTCCAACCCTATCACTCCACTAGGCCCCTAAGATCAAGCAACAGAAATCACCTCACTGTTATCAAACCCAAAAACTCAGCAAAAGAAGCCATGTTTTCATGTACCATATCTAAACTTTGGAACAATCTTCCGCCCTCAATAACTACTCTACCTTCCAGCAGCCTTTTCAAGACTGTGCTCAAATTCCACTTAAATTTACACTGGCTTTGTCCTTGTTCTAATCCAGACTAACACCCCCCCTTACCCCCCCCACCTAGATTCTTAACCCAACTATACTACCGCCACTACTAACCACAGTCAGGATTAGCTAGTTGTCTTTACATACTTTAAAATCTTGTCTGACAACTTTGTTACTAATATTATAAACAACAAGAAACTATCTTAACTTGCAACATTTACTGTATATACTGTTGATAATCAATATCTTGTTATTGTATTAAAGCCAACAACCTGTAATGTTGTTTACTATCGCTGCAACTTTGTATCTCTATTTATCATGTACTCCTCGGGCCTCCGCTGAAAATGGACCTACGTCCAGTCGGACACTCCCAGTCAACAAATGTAAATAAATAAATAAAATAAATAAATAAATCATCCAACATACAAAAATAATTATTTGTGGCAGCCAGCTCCATGGCATAGATAGAGAAAGCCTTGACTATTCTGCATGTGAGTTGAGTTCAACTAACAACTTGGGGAGCTGTAGGAGATGGACTGGGAGGGTGGGAATGAGCAGCCTCTGCCAACTCCCCCATGATGCATGATGGGAGGTTGAAAATGAGCAGCTTCTGCCAACTCCCCCATGCTGGGAGGATGGAAATAAGCAGCCTCTGCCTACTCCCCCATGCTGGGAGGGTGGAAATGCGTACCCTCTGCCTACTCCCCTATGCTGGGAGGGTGGGAACACGCAGCCTCTGCCAACTCCCCCATGCTTGGAGGATGGAAATGAGCAGTCTCTGCCTACTCCCCCATGCTGGGAGGGTGGGAATCAGTAGTCTCTGTCTACTCCTACATGCTGGAAGGGTGGGAATGAGCAGCCTTAGCCTACTTCTTCATGCTGGGAGGGTGGGAATGAGCAGCCTCTGCCACCTCCTCCATGCTGGGAGGATGGGAAGGTGCAGCCTTTGCCTACTCCCACATGCAGGGGGGGTATGAATGAGCAGGCTCTGCCACCTCCTCCATGCTGGGAGGGTGGGAATGAGCAGCCTCTGCCACCTCCTCCATGCTGGGAGGGTGGGAAGGTGCTGCCTCTGCCACCTCCTCCATGCTGGGAGGATGGGAATGAGCAGCCTCTGCCTACTCCCACATGCAGGGGGGGTATGAATGAGCAGGCTCTGCCTACTCCTGCATGCTGGGAGGGTGGGAATGAGCAGCCTTAGCCTACTCCCCCATGCTAGGAGAGTGGGAATGAGTAGCCTCTGCCACCTCCTCCATGCTGGGAGGATGGGAATGAGCAGCCTCTGCCTACTCCCACATGCAGGGGGGGTATGAATGAGCAGGCTTTGCCTACTCCTGCATGCTGGGAGGGTGGGAATGAGCAGCCTTAGCCTACTCCCCCATGCTGGGAGAGTGGGAATGAGTAGCCTCTGCCAACTCCCCCATGCTGGGAAGAGTGAGGCAGTTCAGGCTCATTACATAGGTGGCATCTAACTGGAGCACTATGTGTTCACTTACTGGAGTCCTAAGCTGGCTGAACATTCGCTACCACAATGTGCTAAAGCACTAGGAAGTCAAGAGTAATATGGCATGCTGAGGCTTGCATCTCCTCTGGAGACAGCAACTGCACCCTCAGAAGAGCTGCTGGATGATGCTCCCAAAATGAAAGGCTAAGCCATCCCCCAGAACCAATAATCTAGTCTGCTTCCTACCATCCCAGTCTTGTCAGGGGAAAAGATTGCAGAAACAATGGCCATAGGGCTGTTGCTTGGTACCAGGTTCTTGCGCCATCAGAATGAATGGGCTAATTGAGTGGAGGTTGAGAAGCCACTGGTCATGATACTGGGGGGGGGGCAAAAACATGTTTTTACATGCCATCCTGCACCCTCTAATGAGGGGCAGCCCCCCTGCTATCTCTACATCTACCAACTCAGAAGCTGCACAAACCTGGCAATGTGAGAAAAGGTAGAAAATAAAATTAAAACACATTCTTCCACTACTCAGACTCACATGAACCAGAAATAAAGCAAACAATGTGCAAAAAAGGTGGTTCTGATATATTGAAACATGGGCTACAGAATCCCACCACTCTTCCTGTTTCAAAATTATAAAAAAAATTAAGCAGGAGGCAGTAGAGTAGGTTTCCCTAATAACTCTTTTGCTAATGTGGCATCATATGCACTGGTTATATCTAGAAATCTTGCAAATGTACCACTGCTATCAATAAATTCACTCAACCCACAATCCCCCAGCCCATGTCAGGAAGCTCATTTGTAGATTCCATCATTTCTTCACATCTGGCCTGATTTGAACTTATATAGGTTCATGCTAGATGCCTTTGTGGACCATTTTAAGCATAGCCAATTTCCCTCAAAGATGAAAATCAAACCCTGTACCCTGTGTCTGTGAGGTAAACACCTTAACCATTTTGCCAACCCCCAACCCAAAACATGGAGAGATGATGTATCACAGCAAGGCTTAAACACCAAACCTTTAGATTATAAAACCAGTACCTTAGCCAATTTTGTACAGAGCCTCAGCCCATAACATAAAAAAATATGTTTATAATGCAAAGATGGGTAATGCATTCTCTAGGTATTTAAAAGGATCCCATTGTGCATGTAAGCACAACTACACATTTTTTTAACAGGCTACCCTGAAGTAGTGTGAGAGGTCCAGAAGCTCAGATAATCAGAAATTAGATTATTTCAAATGAGAATAATTATGTAATGCATTACATTTTTTTTTTAAAATATTCATGAATCTTTCTCTAATATTGTTAAATTTTACACAGGTCTAAAAAAATGTAGTAACTAGCATTACACATTCTATATTTCCTCAGATATTATGCAGCACCTTTCCTACTTGTCTAGAGAATGTTTTGCTGTCTTGGGTACTAAAACATTCTGTTAGGAAGCTTCTACATTGAACCAGTTCAGTGTGGAAGACAAATCATAAATTTATGTTCTCTTCTCACTAAACCTTACCTTACCTACAACCCTACTCTCTACCGTTTCCTTCACAAACATTTCCCTTTCCTCCCTACCTTTTCCTCACAAATACCTCCCTGCCATACACCTGATCCCCTTCTGTCCCTAGCTTATCCTTTTCCTCCTTTTCTACCCTAATTCATCCTCCTTTCTTCCAGCCTTCCTTCTCTACTCTCTCATCTCACATTCCTTCTGCGACTTGCTTATCTCTCTGCTCCTTTTGCACCCTAATTCACCTCCTCTTATGTTATCTCATCCTCTACCTTTCCTCCAACTTTCTTTCACTACTCTCTCACCCCACATCTCCATTTTCCCGACTACCTTAAACCAGTTTTACATATCTACTACCCTAACTTACTCCCCTCCCCTATCCCATTGCATCTTCTTTAATTTCACACAACTCTGATGATATCTCTTCTTCATCCTCTGTACAGTTTAATACAGTACAACCTACTCCTGTTTTTTTTTTTACTTTTTTATAACTCGGCAACTCCTAACTATATACTTCTGATCACAAAGTATCCAGTACTGACAACCTAAACTGACCTTACTCTTTATGCAACAAATATACTAGGTCTCTTTTCTCATTTCTCCCCGGGCCTCCGCTGAAAACAGGATCTGTGGAACCTAGTCGGACTTTCCCGGTCAACAAATGCTAAATAAATAAAATAAATAAAATTACTTTGCCCACTTAACATGAAACACTAACTTTCATAACCTGGAATACTTGTCTAGCTATATGTTTCCTTCTTAAAGAGTGTTGCTCTAATTTATTTACATACACCTAAGTATCATTGCATTTTACTTGTTTGTAATCTAAGAATCGTTGTTAATAAATGCATCAGGAGCTTTTCCTCCCCGGCCTCTGTTTGCATAACCCAGTCAAACTTTCCCTGTCAACAAAGGCAATAAATAAATTCTGTAATATTTTACATTCATATGTTCTCAGTGTGTTAGTGTAATGTCAACTTATAATGCTATAATAATTTCTTTTTGAGATACGTATTTAAGTATTAATAAATAACCATGCCAAGTCTTATTTTCCTGTTCTACATTTAATTACCCAATTAAATATGATAATCTTTCCAGAATATATCCTATTTAGGCTTTCTTTTTTATCTGTTTATTCCTTAAGTCTCTTAACATTATATATTTCAAGCTGTACTTGTTCCGAAGAGAAAAACACTATTAAGCTTTCCCCAGCAGTTGACATAACCATATAATGTATGTTTCCTAAACTGCTAATGTATTCAAAGATAAGACTGTTTGAGAAAAGTCTGAGATTACCCAAAAATCTCTATGCCCCAAAATGATCAGAGTTCCACCATGTTTTCTGCATGGGTGATGAAATAAAGAATGGAAAGTTTAATGGGAAATGAAGCGATAGCAGGTTTATGGCGCTGCTGGAGATGCAAACCATTTATTCTCTGCTGTATTTTCAAAAATATCCCTTTTTATAGCATGAGGGATGTATGGTTCCAAATGATTTAAAACATTGTAACAGCATGGCATCTAACTGTAGTAGACTGATTGCTCAAATGCCTTAAAGCAAGTTATGTTTACATGGCACAGCATCCTATTGTCTTTGCTCTGAATGCAGAAATCTGCTATTTTAACTCGACTAAATCTCAAAAACCAAGTAACAATTACTTGTGGGTAAGGCAGACCTTGATGCTGTGTCACGATACTCGGTTTTCTAGATTGTGCAAGCATGGAAGCAAACATGACACTGCCTTGTGCTTGTTTGCTTAAGCAGTAAAATGTTTACACTTTTGTTTTACGTCAACCAGCCCAGATGTTACCTTTAGCTCAAACAGAAACATAGTGTATAAGTAAATACATGCATTATGACAACACTTTTATGACAACAGCAGTGGAAGATTCAGGTTTGGGGAGACAAGAGAAATATTAGTTGCTCCAGATTCTAATGCATCACAATATTATATAATTTCTTTATGCAAAGAAGATGAAATACACATTAAAACTAAAGTCCTGCACAAAAGTAAAACTTCTAAAGTAGCAGCAGGAAATAAATGCAATTATCGGTGTAGTGGGCTGAAGCCAGGAAACTTATATATGAATTATTACAGGGGAACCTATATTTGAGATAATTTGAATGGCACTGAGGGTGGGGAAAAGAGAAATTCCATGGCATGATTCTTTGTGGAAAGATATTTAATAAGCAATACTTGAGGTAGGTGGGGTGGACTAGCTACCAATAAATACAGTCTTTGTAATGTCCTTATGTAAACACAATGCAATAATCATTTTGCAATGACCTGTACCTAGACTGACTCATCTCAGTTGTGGGTATGATAAAAGAACCTATTCCCTCCCAAATCATCAAGAATTCTACTCTAGATATCATTTGTCTAGTATGAACATAACCCCTACCACCCGTGGTGACTGTAAAGACTCTAAAGAACACTGAACTCAGTGTAAATGACAGAGGCATAGACATGCCATTGGAGCCCAGAGAGAGACCCCCATTTGGAAACTCTCCCCCCAGACCTGAAGAGCAAAAAAGTATACATTATTCTAGCAACTTCCTTATGTTTATAATAGCAACCAGTATTTTAGACTTTGTCTATGATGTGATCCCCCCAAACTGGAAGTCACTAAGTCACTAAATGACAGACATTTGAATTTCAGACTTGGCCTTAGAGAATGTATATTAGTGCAAAGCAGTTTATTTCTAGCAGCTTTTGTTGTTTATAGCAGTAGTATTTTAAGTGTTGCCCCTGATCTGATTCTCCCCATTACCACCAACTTCAAGTGGTCACTAAATATGACAGACATATGGGTTTCAGACATCAGACTTCACCCTTCAGAAAATGCGATGTAGTGCAAAACATATTTTTATAGGTGAGTAGGTATATACTAGGCTTATGACCACTAGGGTCCTTATAAGCCTAGCTGTGCAACGCAAATCTTCTTTTTCTTTCGGCTGTTCCCATTAGAGGTTGCCACAGTGGATCATCTGTTTCCATTTCTTCTTGTCCTCTGCATCTTGCTCTGTCACACCAACCACCTGCATGTCCTCTCTCACCACATCCATAAACCTTATCTTAGGCCTTCCTCTTTTCCTCTTACCTGGCAGCTCCATCCTTAGCATCCTTTTCCCAATATACCCAGCATCCCTCCTCAGCACATGTCCAAACCAACGCAATCTCGCCTCTCTGGCTTTGTCTCCAAAGCGTCCAACCTGGGCTGACCCACTAATATACTTGTTCCTAATCCTGTCTACCCCGTCACACCCAGTGCAAATCTTAACATCTTTAACTCTGCCACATCCAGCTCTGACTCCTGCCTTTTTTGTCAATGCCACTTTCCCGAACCCATATAACATAGCTGGTCTCACTACCCTCTTGTAGACATTCCCTTTCACTCTTACTGGTACTCATCTGTCACAAATCACTCCTGACACTCTTCTCCACCCACTCCACCCTGCCTGTACTCTCTTCTTCACCTCTCTTCCACACTCACCAGTACTCTAAACTATTGATCCCAAGTATTTAAACTCATCCACCTTCGCCACCTCTACTCCTTGTATCCTCACCATCTCTCTATCCTCCCTCTTATTCACACACATATATTCTGTCTTAGTCCTGCTGACCTTCATTCCTTTCCTCTCTAGAGCATATCTCCACCTCTGCATGGTCTCCTGTTCCCTACTCTCACTACATATCACAATGTCATCTGCAAACATCATAGTCCATGGGGACTCCTATCTGATATCATCTGTCAACCTGTCCATCACCACTGGAAATGAGAAAGGGCTCAGAGCTGATCCTTGATGTAATCCCACCTCCACCTTAAACCCATCTGTCACTCCCACTGCAGATCTCACCACTGTCATACTACCCTTGTACATATCCTGTACCATTCTTACATACTTCTCTGCCACTCCCGACTTCCTCATAAAATGCCACAACTCCTCCCTAGGCACCCTGTCATATGCCCTCTCTAAGTCCACAAAGACACAATGCAACTCCTTCTGACCTTCTCTGTACTTCTCCATCAGCACTCTCAGAGCAAACAACGCAAATGTGAACCATGAATTTGATTTATATAGGTGGTGATTTATTGACTATTTCTGTCCATCAGAGGCATAGCAGCCAGACCAGGGGTGAATTTCCAATTACCCATCCACTGGTCCAAGTTATGCTTAAATAGGGAGAGGGAGGAACTCTGATTGACATGTATGGGGAGCCTGTTCCAGGGAATGGGAATTCTCTGAGAAACACACCCATCTCTCCAACATGTTTCATTTATGTTGCAAGCAAAATTTAGGTCATTTAATCTAGTAGTTCTGATGTCGTTTGTTTAGAAGTCTGTATGATACTAAGTAAAGAGATAGGGTTTTGAGGAGATCAGTGTAGGACATTGTGTTTACTCCTTGTATTCTTTTTGCAAGGAACCTTTGTGGATGTTCCAGTTGCTGCCAAACGGGGCATTATACTCTATGCTGGGTCTGATGAGGGCCGAGTACAGTGGTATAACATTGCTTCCTTCCATAAGCACTAATTCCACACTTGAAAAACACTGACCAAACAGCTAAGTCCATCATTGTACAATGGATGAACTCAAGAAGTTGGACTATAGCACGACTTGATGTAACGTGCATTTGACAGTTTGACAACTTACACACAGCTTGACAAATTGAAGAATCATTCATATAATGCGACTATATCAGTATCGGTATCAATACCCTTTTTCAAATGTTGTATAATATAAGTGTATATCCATATCTATCTATATATCTATATATACATGTATATATGCATATATACATCTGTATCTATATATATATATATATATATATATATATATATATATATATATATATATTTTTTTTTTTATTTTTTTTTTTTTTTAAATAATACATGTATATATATATATATATATATATATATATATATATATATATATATATATATATACGTGTGTATATACATATAACATTTGTTAACCTGGAAAGTCTGACTTCGAACAAGGCCAATTTTCAGTGGAAGCCTGGGGAAAACCCACATGAATGCAGGGAGGACATGCAGACTCCGCATAGAAAGCACTCCAGCCAAGAATCGAACCGGAGAACTTCTTGCTGTGAGGTGACAACACTACCACCATACCATCCATGAAGAAAAAAAAAAAAAATATATATATATATATATATATTATATATATATATATATATATATATATATATATATATATATATATATATATCTACACACACACACACACACACACAATGTGCGTGTGTGTATATATATATATATATATATATATATATATATATATATATATATGGGTCTACTTCATATGTCCTAACTTTCATATGACTGACATTCATTTGACCGAGACCATATAACCTAAAGTTCATAATACTGAAAACCCACTTGACTGAAACTCATAACACTGACACCTTACAATGCTAGATTGTAACACACTAAATTGCAAACTATAGACATACACACTTACAACATGAATTACTAACACTTTCCATAACTTAAAAACTAATTATATACCCTTTTATCAGAAACCAGATGAAATAAAACTAAACTAGGTGGGGGGGGGGGCTACACCTCCCATACCCCCCATAACTATATATACTAATTCCAGGATCACACTACAGTGGAGAAAAGGGCATATACCCTATATATCCTATATATATATATATATATATATATATATATATATATATATGTAGATACACACACAAACACACATATATACATATATATATATATATATATATATATATATATATATATATATATATGGATCCCTATTAGATTATCAAAAGTATACAACACCAAAATTTAACCGAACGAGACTCAAACAATGAAAGCTGAAAAGGACAAACATGCGCAAAATCTTAGTGCATAGACTTGAAAAATAACTGCGGATGTTATACACCAGGTTTTTTTTTTTTTTGAGACCATGAAGCATCTGAATGGAGATCGCTATACAGTCAGAATTGGGAAATTCACCATTTTCCCACTGTAGTGCCATCTCAGAGTTAGTATATATAAGTTGCAGGGGGTGTGCAGATTGCAGCCCCCCCCCCCACATGGGGGTGTGCAGTGTTGCTCCCCCGCCCCCGCTAAAGCTTTAAAAGAGGTTATCTTGAATGTAAATAGTGAGTACCTTTTCATTTCAGCGATTGTCTATTGAAAACTGTTCTGTGTTTGCCACAGTAGTTGCCGTAAACTGAATTTTAGTCTACAGGGACATACGTGTATTTCTGCTGCGTGGTTTTGTATGGAGTAGAGTACTGGATGTAAGTTGCTTGCTTCAGTGTTGTTTTTTTCGGTTATGTACATGCTCATGATTTTCAGATTTCGTTGTTTTTGTCTTGCTCTTTTATGTTTCAGTGTTGTCTACTTTCAAATGCAGCAAAAGAAACACCAAAAGAGTAAAGTACCTCCAAATCAAGCAGATAAGAACCAAATAAAAAGGATAGAAGGTACACCATGACAATCGAAGCAGGCCAATAAAGTAAAGCTCAGTTTATTGTCACAAAGTAAGCGCTTTTGCGTTCCCAAGAACGCTTCATCAGACTCTCAAAATAAAATGCCTAAGAAATCATTTAAATACTCATTCTCATATAAAACAACCAATAAATACAGTGTGACCACACATGAGAACTTTAAAGTGCCAGTGCATACATATACCAACAAGTATATCTTAATCATCAAGGTTACAAAGGGCATCTGAAAAGCAACGGATACATACTAATGCATGGAATATATGTGTGAGTATATCTTATATAAATATGTCTGTACTTTAAAACCAAATAAAAATATATATTAATGAGGAGAAACTTAATGCTTCAATGCATGGTCCATGAGGAATGGTTTCAGGGAGACCCTCTCATTCAACCCATGTCCCCTGTCAGCCTGTAATTTAATAATCTATTTCCCTTCTTTTTCAGTATAATTTCTAATGTCACTTAATCTCATTGTGGAATATATTAACTCAAGAACTAAAAACTTAAAACTATGTGTAGTATCATTATGGATTATATGTCTAGCTATTGCATTTCCTTCATTCTCCTTATTAATGGCATAAATATGCTCTCTCATTCTCTCTCTCAGGGTCCTGTTCATCTTTCCCACATAAAAGCTGTTACATTTTTGGCAGATAGCTAAATAAACTAGATTCCTTGACTTACAATCAGTATAATGATTAAGTTCATATGTTAGGTGTGTATCTAGATGTATAAAACTATTCGTATTAGCTATAAACCCACATTGGTTGCAGTTGCAACAAGCAAAAGTTCCTATTCTAGTAGAGTGAAGCTCTTTCTTATTTATCTTCTCATAACAGAGGAGTCGCTTCAATGATCTACTATTCCTGTAACTCAACTTGGGACTGTTGCCTACTGCTTCTCTTATATGATCATCTAACAATAACATATTCCAGTTCTTCCTAATTATCTCCGTTACTTTCTTGTTATTGTTAGTATATGGGATTACTAACCTATTTGTCCTTGGGGGGACAGTAGCTCTTTGTATTGCTAATGTCGGACCACCTCTCCTAATGTAAGGTTTCCCAAGGTTATCTCATTTTGTTTCATGTATTACTTTCAAATCACCTGAATGATACCCTCTTTCAATAAAGTCTGTTCTTACGTCACTAATGGCCTTATCAAAAACATGATCTTCGCTAGTTAAACGGGAGGTCCTTAGTACTTGGTTCTTAACAATTAATTTTTATTTATTTTATTTTATTTTACATTTGTTGACCTGGTTAGTCTAACTGGATACATGTCCATTTTCAGTAGAAGCCCGGGGAGAAAAGCTCCAAACTTTAAACTAAATGTACAGAAAAAAGGGCAATAAGACGGCTTAAACTAAAACATATAAATTATGCTAATACATCAATGTTATGGGCTATCATAGTAAAAAAAAAACTAACATCAAAGCAGTAAAGGTGCATAACATTTAAGATAACAATGCAATATTTACAGTAGGCTAACATAGTAGAACGTAGTATTAAGAGAAGAAAAAGTTGTATGAAGGTTAGGGCATATAATAGTTTCAGAAGCTCAACAAAGGTGTATAGGTCAATATATGATTTGCAAAAAAGTATGGAGGAGATGGAAGATTCCTTATTATACCTGTTCAGAAAAGACATAGTTAGGATACATACAGGTAGATACTGGGAGTGGCAGGAGCTGGAATAGGTTTCAGTAATGAACCAAGGGGAGATTAGTAAGAAAGGAGTACGATGTTAAACAGGTGAAGGTTTTATCATCCTGATAGGAGGATGGGGGAAGGGAAGGGAAATAGTAAAACATATGGTTAGTGTTAGGGGTTAGTACATGGACATAGCCATTGTGCTTTGAGGAGTAATTTTAGTTGGTGCTTGAAAAGTGGTAGTGATGAGAGCGATTGAAGGTTACTGGGGAGCCTATTCCACATCTTTCCGATGGAATTAGAGAAGAGGGAGTCTCCTGATTTATTATGGGATTTTTGGATGGTTACTTGTAGTTTATTTGCTGAGCGCAGGGTAGTAAGATTTCTATAAGGAGAGAATAGGCTGCTAAGAATAGGAGTATTATTGGTATGTAAGAGTATCTTATGGGTGATAGTGAGTTGTTGGAATAGTAGCTGGTTTTTGAGTTCTAGCCATCCTAGCTGTTTAAGATTTATGCAGTGATGGGTTCTATATGGAAAACCTGTGGCAAATCTGGCAATGTTGTTGTAGGAAGTTGCTAGTTTGCTTAGGTTAGATTTTGAGAGATTAGTATAAATGGATGAAGCATATGGGCTGTGGTGGTTCTGGCTTCAGGGGTAAGGAAGGATTTAATCTTATATAGTGAGCCAAGTTTTCTATTAACAATTTTAATGGTAGTGTCAATGTGTGTCTCAAAGTTAAGATTATGATCAAGTGTTACACCTAAAAGTTTAGTGGTCAGGTCAGGTGTGATTAAAGTGCCATTACTAGATTTGACAGTAAGATTGATAGGGGGGACTTTAGTGTTGGAGTAAATATCAGCAGTTTAGTTTTTTTTTTGGTTTTTAGTTGGAGGCAGCGTGGCAAGAACCATTTTACAATTAAGTTAAATGCTGTTTGGGTAATGTTTTGGAGCTCAGCAGATGAAGTGGCAGAGCACACTAGTGTGGAATCGTCTGCATATTGTATGCAGGTGGCTTGGGGAATATTTAGCTTTAGATCATTGATGAAAATAGAGAAAAGCAGTGGCCCTAGAATGGAGCCCTGAGGGACCCCTAGAGTAACAGGAAGAAGAGTGGAAAGGTTATTGTCCCAGAGGACAGCTTGCTGTCTGTTTTCTAAGTAGGATTTGCACCTTTGTAATGCCTGAGAGTTGAGAGAGAGTTGCTTTAGTATGTCTCGTAGTAACTGATGGTTCACCATATTAAAGGCTTTGGATATGTCTAAAAAGAGTGCAGTGGAGAGCCTGTTGTTGTTATGATGCTTGTTGATACAGTCTGAGAAGGATAGTAAGGCAATAGTGGTACTATGGAAAGGCCTGAATCCATGTTGACAGTCAGATAAGAGGTTATTTTGGAGAAGGTGGTCAAGTAGTTGGTGATGGATACATTTTTCCATACCTCCAACCAACCTTATCGCATTCATCACTGCAAAGCCCTAAAAGACCTGCAGTGGCTAGAATTTCATCACCAAATTCGACTTCTCCAGCTTCTCATGGCTCATTCTATCTTATATAAACCATCATTCTGCCCCTCTCTCTCAACTCCCATCCACCCCTACACCCCCAACCATCCTCTACATAGCTCTCAACAATACCTACTGAACGTTTGTAAGCCCATTACAAATATTGGCAACCTCCTCTACAGCTATTCAGTAGCTCATGCTTGGAATAAATTACCCCTAAATGTCAGGTCTATCACCAACCCAAACACCTTTAAAATAGCGCTAAAAGACAGTCTTCGTAAATCATGGTCATGCTTGTGTAATGACCCAACAAAACCACTATAAACTACCAATCCGATGCCCTCTTAGCTCATTATCTGTGTAGTTCTTTCCACTGACTGACTTCTTGGGGTTATCCTCCTACATATGGTCTACAAGTATAATTTATCTGATTCTTATTTACCTATTTTTCCTAACCTTTAACCTCCCACTGAGTTTCTCTCCCTGTCTATGCTTGCAATTTGTATTCACTCTACATCTTCCTATATATTCTACATTATTATTATGCTGTTTTTTTTCTGGACAAACTTTACTTTTATTATATATTTTTTGTACTGTTCATGCTTTAATTTGATACATTAACTCCTGTCCAACTGTAAAAGTATACCATGATAGTTGTTTATTAGCTGCTATATTATTCTTGTATCACTTGCATCTACTTATTTTGTTATCTTTACTGGTTGCCTTGTATTTATGTATTGTAACTACTGACTGTCATTTTACTGCTTGTTTCATGTACTATTGGAGCTTTTCTCTCTGAGTCTCCACTAAAAAGGGGCATCTGCCCAGTCAGACCAACCCAGTTAACACATG
>NC_056730.1:513898697-513988697 GCF_019279795.1 Protopterus annectens | reverse complement strand
CAGTATATATTTATATGTGCTTTTCATAAAAGCTGTATCTATCTCTAATAATACCGTATAAAATGGTAATATAAAAGTGACTTTTAGGCCAGGGTAATACCTGAAAATGGTTCTTGGATAAGTGTTCCCATCCAATCAATAAATGTATAAATAATAAATTAAAGCAAATTAAACTATATTTTAGATGATGTTTCATTTGGTTTGGGGAAGGGATATTTAAGCCAAGAAGGCTTCTCAGAATTGTCCTGTGTGTTTCATGGTCAGTCCATCATTTTCCTTGATATATTTTATGTCTAAAGTAAGATTAAAGTTTGACAAACTGCTTTCTTCCTTGGAAAATTGTCTTGCAGTCACTAGTCACAGATGGGACTTTCATGACAGGATTTCTAACGGCTCACTACTAATTAGCCAATGCTGAACAAGGAAAGATTTACTATAGCTGTGAGCTATGAATCTCACACAAGAAATCATTGGCGACTCAGGAACAGCCCAGCTTGTGAGCAGTAGGTAACCATTAAATCAAAGGCAAGTTGTGAGGAAATGCAGAAGTGCAGCTTCATGCATTGGGTAAGAAACAAAATGAGCAGCTGCTCTGACTCATACCTCTGAGGTTCTGTTTTGTCTCCATGAGAACCCAATTTGCATTTGAATGTATGATTCTGTAAATAGCAGGTGGCTTCAGGATTGCTAAGTGCATACATCTATTTTTGTTAGTAAGTTCTCGTTCTTTTATATGAGCTTTGCTTCATTAAGATTGCCCTGGCCTGTCATTATTCAAATGCATGTGAAAAGCATCACCTCTTAGTGTGTGATACTTCCAATACATGCATCATATACTTAAAAAAATTGCTGTTTCTGTTTAGGAGTCAGTTGTTCTAAAGTGAATATATTCTTTTTTTTTTTTTTTTTTTTTTTAATTTTTGTCAGGCAGTAGTCTTAAAAATTAAAACTTGTATGTCCCACCTTCCATCCCTCTCCTTGCCCCATGGCCATGGTCAACTACTTATCTATCTATCTATCTATCTATCTATCTATCTATCTATCTATCTATCTATCTATCTATCTATCCCAACCACCTGTTTGATCTGCCCTCCCCCCCCCCAACCGACTTGAAAATTGTTCAGACAGCTTGGCAGCAGTTGTAGCAGGTGTAAAATTGCTTGTAATATATTGCTCTACTTATTTATTGTTACTGTCCTGCTTTAAAAAAAAAAAGAAAGTCCAGTGCCACCAAGCAGTATTACTGTCTGTGACTAGAAACACGAGACCAACTTGCAAGAGAGAGCCAGGCTGCCAAACCAGACAGTAACTAATGTTACTTAGTGGTGCTGTAGTACAGACCGAGCTTGGCCTGACTGTCAGTGTCCATAGTGCCAGAGGTCTAGACCAGGCTGGGTCTATATTACATCATCAAACACTTAAAACAGCGAACGATGATTAATTGACCCCATGTAAGCGAAAGATTACAATGTCGAAACCTCAGAACGGCGATTTTTTTTCCAAGGGAAAAAAATCGCTGTTCCACAAAAAAAAAAAAACTTTAAAACATTACATAAAGTGGGGGGGCTTTGCCCCCACACCCCCGACATGGGGGGCTGTGCCCCCATACACCCCCTACTTAAATATACCAACTCCGAGATCGCACTAGGTGCTGAAAACAAAAAAGTAATGGAAGCAGCCAAGCAAATTCTTTCCCAGGGAAAGAATTTGCTTAAAAGCCGCTTCGCTATTTTGCCTTTTCATTCTTTTACGTTCGATCAGGATGCCTTCGACAGAATGCATCTTTGATCATGTAATAGGAACCCGAACAGACTACTAACCAAAATGTAATAAGTAAGCCACTGGTCTCTGAGTGCCCAAATCATTGCTTTCCTGGGTTTTTTTTTGTTTTTTTTAAGGCAAAAAATGCACGTAAAGAAAAAGAAGGAGAGGAGCGGGCTGGCAAATGCTGCGTGAAATGTATGAGTGGGACTTGTAGCTGACACTACAGTATATCAAGTGACAAGATTTTCACAGACTATTCAGTTTTTTTGTCATAAAACTTGTGGTTTACTGTCAAATTACCAAGGACTGATGTCACTAAATAATGATATACATTTAAGTTTCAGATTTCCTCCTACCCTTCAAAAAAATGCATACTAACAGAAATCCTGTTATTGTAGCAACTTTATAAGTTTATAAGAGTAATATTTAAAATTTGTCCCTATTTTTGGGCCTTTGCTCCCCCATTATTTTAGACTTTATTCAGATAGTCTGTGCTAAAAGATTAAGAGGTGTACAGTACATTAATTTATGGAATGACGATAACAGTCATTTTTTAACCCCTTCTAATTCTTCCAACATGCACTCTCACATTACGCCATAATAAAGTATGACATTTAACTTAGCACAGAGGATAAAGGCTGTCCCTCTTAATGTCTCCTAAAACTGATGACTTTTGGAGAAAAGGTATGAATCCCACTTAATAAATAACGACAATAATTAGTTATAGACTTCTTTTCCTTCATAAAATGCATATTCCTTTGCTTCTTCTTATTCTGTCACTGTCTCAAGTTTAGTACCAATATTTTAAAAGTGTCCCTGTTTCTAGATTTGTTGCTGATTTGATGACAGCTATAAATAATGACTGCTGAATATAGAAGGCAATGCTGAAAGTTACAATAGGTATTGCAGTGGACTGGTTCACACACACACACACACACACACACACACACACACACACACACACACACACACACACACACACACACACACACAAACACACACCATGTTCACAACAGCGAACATCTAAAGACGGATCACTTTAGTCCAAATCTAAAGTGATCAAAAAAATGAAAAACAACATTTTATTTCAAGGGGGATAAGCCCCCCTGTACCCTGCACCTCTTGCAAATTATATATACTAACTCCGAGAATGTGATCCATGCAAAAGGCTACCAGCAACAACATTCGCTCACATTTATGTTTGCTTTTTATCGTAATAGTAGTGAAAAGCATGTGACCATTGGTTCTTGTCAACTGCAAGCTTATATATAAAAAATATATATATAATATAGATATCTATCTATATATATGTGAGTGTGAGTGTGTGTATATATATATATATATATATATATATATATATATATATATATATATATATATATATAAAATATATAGGCCAACACAAACAACGTATGCTAACAGGAAAGTGCTGCATACAAAAAAGTCCAAAATATCTACAGCAACTAGCATGTAATCCACAGCTAGGACATCTACTTCTTTGTCAAAATAAATATTTTAGAATTTTATCGTGAACGCTCTTCATTTGGTGACAAAGAAGTGGATGTCCTAGCTGTGGATTATGTGCTGGTTGCTGTAGATATATATGCAATATATAAAATGAACATGGCAATCTATTAACTTCTTTATATAGAAAAGAATGTTGGAAAAATACGCTATTACACTATAATAGCATGCACCCCAGACATATTTTTCCGAACATTGTAAAAAGTCAATTCACAAGGCTACATAAACTATGCAAAGAACCCAGTGAACTAAAACGACAAGCTGATATCATGGAGGGCCTATTTATAGACAGAGGCTATAACAACAGTATTATAAAAGAAATCAGGACATCAATATTTGATAGATTTCATACAGATCATACACAGAAATGGACTAGCCATCACGCCAACTATAAATATAATTCTAAGAACCAACACAGAGTAACTTTTACTACTAGATACACAAGTGATAATAAAGAAATTATCAGTATCATAAATAAAAACTGGCATGTTCTCATGGCTGATCCAGATATATATAAAGTTTTGGATAGAAGACCTAGGTTCACATATAGAAATAGTAAAAGTTTAAAAAGAATCTTATGTATTGAACATAACAGGAAAGAAGGAGATCCCCAACGTTCAAGATGTCCTGATATGCCAGGAACCCATCCATGTGGCAAATGTAATATGTGTCCTATGATTACAAAAGATCAGATATTTGAACATCCCAGCTTGAAATATAGGTTTGAACCAAGGTTCTATGCCTCTTGTGATACCAGTAATCTGATATATCTGGCAAATTGCAACATATGTCAGGCATTTTACATAGGTATGACTACTAGGAGATTAACAGATAGAATGTATAACCATTTATATGACATTAAAAAATCCAATCAGAAAAATGCTTTAGCTAAACATTGTTCAGCATTTACAGGACATAGTTTCAGATTCAGGGTCATTCAGAAAATTACCATGAATAAGAGAGGAGGTAACAATATGAATTATTTAGAAAAAGTGGAACTGGAATGGATATTAAAATTAAAAGCACATCAGGAACCAGGTTTGAATCAATTTATCACAATCAAACCCATATTAGAGTCACGTAGTTTAAAATAAAAACACACAACATTATAAATGCTATACATATATATATTTTATATTCGCTATCTGTACATTACCATTTTCATCCATTTCTCATACTTACTTTTACATTCATTCATTCACTTTTTTATTTTATATCATGATGTTTCTATATTATGTTCTATGTTTTTATACTGGGGTTATTTTCATCTTTATTTTTATTTTTATTTTTGCTGAGAAATGATATACATATTGCTGTATTGTTAAATTTCATTGATTTTATTGATACATCTCTATACTGAGTTGCTTTACATATTTTTAAGATAATCTAACTAACTATTTTATTTCATTCAATTATTCAATTGTCTAATTGTTTAATTAATTGACTGATGAAATGTAATTGCACTGTATTTAAATGCAAGTGGGCATATTGCTAAATTAGATCTGATGAAGCGTGCCAGAAGAGTACGCAAAAGCGCTTATCTGTTTGTTATTCAATAAATTATTTTATATTTTTATCATGGTAGTCCTACCAGTTTTCTTCCTCACATATATATATATATATATATCTATATATATATATATATATATATATATACATGGGTCTACCTTGTTTTATCTAAGTTTCAAGACTTCAAAACACATATGGCTGAGACCATATGATCCAAGCTTTGAAACTTTGAACACTGTGAATTGAAATCGCTGTACAGCGCGGAACGGGAGATTTACCTTTTTCTTTGCTGTAGTGCGATCTCAGAGTTGGTATATTTAAGTAGCAGGGGGTGTATGAGGTGCAGGGAGGCTTGCCCCCTTCAAAAACATAAAGGTAAAGTTTTTTGTTTTGGTTTGGTGGTTTTGTTGTGTTTTCGAAGTTTCAAAACTTTGCTCATATGATATTAGCCATATGGGTTTCAAAGTTTTGAAACTTTGATAAAACAACATATACTTATATATATATATATATATATATATATATATATATATATATATATATACACCCAAATAGTGGGATATTGATTGGTATAGTGTAGGCAAGAGCGAGTGCAGTGGTGAGAGCAGCAGGGGGGCCCCAGTCCATTATCCTGCCTAGAACCCCATTTGACCATGATCTGGCCTTGCTTGTGCACTAAGCTAGCTAGAGCTCATCTCTTCAGCATTGTTGCACTCAGTCTGTTAACCCGATTCCCATATCCTTAAGTAACATCAAAGCAAGAAAAAATGTCCAATAAAACTACAGTTTCTATGCAGTAACCACTCCTACAGGGACAGGCAGGCTGCTCAGTGTTAACCCCTGCCACTGATGAACACAGAGACTTCCCTTTAGCCCAAGTAAGCACTGTCCTCCAAGAAACTTACAAACAGTTCAGAACAGCAACTCTGTAACTGAACTTTCTTTTAAATTATAGAAAGTGGGAAAATAGCAAGATTTTTTTGTTTTTGTTTAAGGATAGCAGAGACACACAAGTAGCAAACTAGTCAGAACAGTGCAATAAATGACCCCAACACGTGTGTGCTAGGTCAGAGGCAGGTAAAATGCAATTTTAAGGAAAAAACTATTTTAAATTAAGTGCAACACAAAAAATGCAATAAACAGGCTCTAGGTATGTTCTAAATACTGCTTCTAACACAGATATCAACTTTTGAAAGCAAGAAAACTCCGAAAAGTAGGAGGCAATGCAGTTTTTCTAAGAAATAAATCAGAAGAAAATACTTAAAATCTCAAAAAATTGATTAAAATGTTATTATTGATTGAAAAAACTGATTAAAATTAAAAATGTAAAAAAATTCCAAACTCCTTGATCTCTCTCTCTTAAAACCCTGCAGCCACGTGGTTTTGGTGTCTTTCCAGACTTGATAGCTGTTGCTGAAGCACCTACCAAGAGGAGAAAACGCTGAGAGAAGAAAGGAGCCACTTTTGAGATTTTAAGTATTTTTTTCTGATTTATTTCTTAGAAAAACTGCATTGCCGCCTACTTTTCGGAGTTTTCTTGCTTGCAAAAGTTGATATATGTGTTAGAAACAGTATTTAGAACATACCTAGAGCCTGTTTATTGCATTTTTTGTGTTGCACTTAATTTAAAATAGTTTTTTCTTAAAATTGCATTTTACCTGCCTCTGACCTAGCACACATGTGTTGGGTTCATTTATTGCACTGTTCTGACTAGTTTGCTACTTGTGTGTCTCTGTTATCCTTAAACAAAAACAAAAAAACAAAAAAATCTTGCTATTCCCACTTTCTATAATTTAAAAGAAAGTTCAGTTACAGAGTTGCTGTTCTGAACTGTTTGTAAGTTTCTTGGAGGCCAGTGCTTACTTGGGCTAAAGGGAAGTCTCTGTGTTCACCAGTGGCAGGGGTTAACACTGAGCAGCCTGCCTGTCCCTGTAGGAGTGGTTACTGTCTATAAACTGTAGTTTTGTTGGCCATTTTGGGTCAATTCCAAACTCCTTGATCTCTCTCTCTTAAAACCCTGCAACTCTCTTTTTGCGCAGTCTTGCACACAGAGCAGCCTCTGGCAGCGCCGTTTAGCTGGAGTATACTATTCCTGGCTCCACAAAGTCTGCACTGCAAATTTTCCCTTAGAACTAGGCAAGCCTCAACTCAAGTGCTTCAGATCAACTGCTCTTATTGCAGCACTTGCATAACCCAAATCAACACTTGTCCAAATCTCCTAGACAGCACTATTATTTTCAAAATTTCCTAGACAGCACTATTATAATATAGCATAAGACCCTCGATTGTCCGCAAGACAAGTGAAATTTACTTTTCCAAGCATGTCCAGAGGTCAGCTTCAGGTGTACTCTCCAGTTCATCTGGTGGAATTGGGCATCCTGAGGCAATGTCACAACTGCCTCATGTATACAGGCAACCCTCTCCTCTTACCTCTAGATACAAACACTTGTGAGAGATGCAAATACACAGCCAGACTGAAGGCTAAGCGCTCTCAACCCATGACTGTAACAGACAGTCAAGAGGAGAAGAGACACACTAGCATCACACCACCAGTCACACATGGATCTACAAAACAAGCACCGGCAAAACATACACATACATACACAAAAACATATTCGGAGGCACTAGGTACCAATCTGAAAAAGAAACAGTGCCCTCCAAAGCAGACAAGCAAGCAACCTGCACCTCCAAACACAAGCCAGAAAACACATACTTCACCTCAGCAGTGTGCCTCACAACAGCCTCTAAGGCAAAAAAAACATACCCAACACACTAGTAATAGGAGACTCTATAGTAAGGCACACAGATGTTCCACTCACCAGGCTGAACAAGGAGAAGGTTACTGTCAACTGCCTGCTGGATGCTAGGATCCACCACATAACACAGGCACTTAGGTCACTCCAGAACAAGTACAAGTATGACGCTGTCATTGTACATGTTGGTGTGAATGATCTAAGATGTACCTCCCTGGACTACATGAAAAGAGACATTGAGGAGCTCTCTGATCATGTAGCCCAAGCTGGTATGACCCTGACCTTGAGTAGCATACTACCTTCACCTAGAATGATACCACAATACAAAAACAAAATGATCAATTTCAACAATTGGCTAAGCTTCTGATGTCATTCTAAGGGGATCCAGTGTCTGTCTGCCTGGGATGACATGGTAGACAAGCCTCGCTGTTTCATCAGAGATGGTTTGCACCTATCACCCCTAGGCTTTCGAATACTGGCCAAGGCTCTTGCCATCCCCATAGTGCCTTTTTTAGGCAAGGCTCAAAGGACAAACCAACCACCGTAACCAGCACAGGTAACCAAAAACTAAGGGTAATGCTACTCAACGCCAGAAGTCTCAACCTCAAAATGCACGCACTCGAGGCACTCCTCAGTATGGATAAAATCGATGTTTGTGCAGTGACAGAAACCTGGTTCAAGGCTCCAGAGAGCACCCCAGTACTACCAGGTTATAATTCATATCATACCTTCCGGCCTCAGTTACCGGATCACAGTACAAAGGGTGGAGGTGTATCCATATTCATCAAGGATACCCACATCTCCAGGTTAGTGGCGCAGCATGATGCCCCAGAGATCATCCATGCGCAACTATCAGCAGGCAAAAAACATTTCAAGTCGTAGCCTGTTATAGATCGCCCACCATGTCCCAAGATGCTCACTCAGCATTCCTTGAGGCATTGGAAAATATAAAGGTCCTACCCAACACCATAAGTTTGGGTGATTTCAGCTACCCTGGTATAGACTGGGCAAACTACCAAAGTTCTAACTCCTATGCCCAGCAGTTTATAGAATTTATAAATTCAAATGCCCTTGAACAACTGGTATGTTCTTCCACTAGAGGGGATAACATATTGGATTTAGTCATCACAAATATGGGTGCCCATTGTACCACACCCATTATCACTCCCTCTCTGGTCAGATCAGACCACAAACTGATAACCCTAGACATCCTCACCCATCCACCTCCCCCAGTCAAAGAAACCATCATAAAAAACCTTTCCAAAACAAACTTCAAACTACTTGTGTCCGAAGTGGAAAGCTTCACTATTCCCTTGCAGAAGGATAATGATATCTAGGATGCAGAATCCTACACCAAGGCACTTTATATACATCTTCAGGATTGCATGGACCATGCTATCCCAAATAAAACCAAGACTCCTTCCTCAAGCAAGAAGAAACCAGTCTGGTGGACCCTGGCCATAAGCAAACTATACAATAAAAGGAGGAGACTTATACAAAAAAAGGCCAAATCTCAAGTAGAAAAATCTTCCCTGATCAGCCTTAGTAAGAAATTGAGGGCCCTCATCAAGTCAACTAAAGCCATTTTCGAAAAGAAAGTTGCCAAGGTTGCCAAGGATAACCATAAGGCCTTCTATGGTTACGTCAAAAACCTAAATGGCAATGCTCAGGTCTGTTCTGAGCTAGTACAAAATGGAACAAAATACACTGACCCCACTAACATTGCCAACATCTTGGCTGACAGGTTCAGTGCAAATTCCCCCCCCCCCCCTCACCATCTACAGGGCCTATTACTATTCCAGGGGATTGTGTAACTCCAATTATTACTGATACGTTGGTTAATAAGGCTCTATCTAAAGCTAAAAACACTGCCTCCATGGGACCAGATGGTGTCCTGGGCTGTGTCATATGCGAGCTCCAAAATGAATTAACCCCGCATCTGAATACCCTGTTCAGTCTCAGCCTCTCGACAGGATATGTGCCCATAGAATGGCGCACAGCAATGGTGGTTCTGCTGCACAAGGGTGGGCCCACAACCGACCCTGTGAACTAATGACCAATAAGCCTGACCAGTCTGATCTGTAAGGCAATGGAGCGAATCATTATGGAACTCATAAATGGAGAGATTGGGAACCTCCAGACACTTGACCCCACACAGTTCGGCTTTGTCAAGGGCAGATCATGCCTCCTGAACCTGGTGGACTTCTTTGAGACAGTTACTCAGGCTATAGATAAGGGAAAGGAGGTACACACAGCTTACCTTGACTTTACTAAAGCATTTGACACCATTCCCCATTCGGGTATTATTGATAAACTCACCAACCTGGGCATAAACCCTTATGTCACAAGATGGATCGCAAACTGGCTCTCAGACAGATCCCACAAAGTAAGAGTAGCGGGATCTATGTCCGAATCCAGACCAGTAACAAGCGATGTGCCTCAGGGCTCTGTCCTGGAGCCCCTCCTGTTTGGCATATACTTCTCAGAAGTACAGGCAAGCACTGAAGGGCTGTGGCTGACCAAGTTTGCGGATGACTGCAAGCTGGGTGCTATAATAGAGTCTCCGGCTGACATGGATATCCTACAGAAGGGCCTTAATGAGTCTGATGCACGGTGTCAAAGCCATGGTCTCAAGCTAAATGCTAAAAAATGCATAGTAATCCCCTTTGGAAAAAACAGAGTACCTGCGAACTACCACATAGGAGGTAACCCCCTGAAATCTGAAGTAGTAATAAGGGAACTAGGGACCCAAGTAGATAGTCAGCTTTCCTTTGATAACCATGTTGCCAAGGTGGTTAGAAAATCCTTCTATGTGACCCATCTGATCACGAAAGGGTTCGCATCAAGATCTAAGGATGTAGTGGTGCTCCTCTACTCTTCCCTCATCAGACCCATCATTGAGTACAATGCACCAATTGGAATGTACCTGGCTAGGCATCTCCAGCAGCTGGAGAGACCACAGAGGTACCTCACTAAGAGGATTACTGACCTCAAACAGTTGCTCTATGCAGCACGATTGAAAAAACTAAGGCTTTTCTCTGTTGCGTACTGCCTTCTCAGAGGCAATCTCTGTCTAACATACAGAGCCATGTCCAACCCAGAACTGTTGAACATGCTCCATCTTAGCAAAACCAAATCCACTCGAGCTACACACTCTAGGGATATAAACCTCAGCACAACAATGAATAGAACATGTTGGAGGAATAGATTCCCTTCGCAAAGACTTCCCTTGCTATGGGACAAGGTCCCAATCTACATAAGACAGAGCCCCTCACTATCACTCTTCAAGAGGAACCTTGACGAGTGGATGGGTAACAGAAAGTTCACACCAGGGATCATACCAACAGCTCTACTAGATAGGGGCCAAGGGTACTAGCTGCTAGATCAAGGGCCTAGGGAACTAACCAAAGGGGCGGTGAATACAGCACAATGTGGCTAGGCTAATATATGACTTCGGGCAGATAGCCCAGTACCTACCTATGAACCTATAAGACGATGGTCAAATGGGTACCTAGGCAGATTAATGGACCAGGGTGCTGCCCTCCCCCACAGCCATTGCATTGGCTCTCTATCACCCCATAAACATTGTTCAAACCTGTCAGTGTGCATACTGTTTTCTTCTTCAGTTTATAAAGATTACAGACATTTTGATTTAATTTAAAACTTTTATTTCAGATTTCATAGTGTAAACACCAATGACCATTTGCTAAACAAAACAAAACAATCTCACATTGAAAACAAGTTAGCATGAGCAACAGTAAATTTCTCTGCCCTGGAAACTCACAATCACTGAAAATGCATTTGGCTAGTGGCAGATTAAGCGTAGCCAGGGACCAGGGGTGTTTTCAAACCATGGCCCCCCAGCACACATTTTAAGGACTTTGCATAAATGCATGTGTTCTTTGATTCACCTTCCGGATTGTTTTAAACTATATTTCTTGTTTAATGCTGTGACAATTGTTACAGTGGGTTTTAAATTTATTGACGTGAATATTTTTCCTTAAAGCAGTAAAACCAAATGTATTAACCAATATATGTTTTTTATGCATTCTTTTCTTGACCAGGTTAGTCCTACTAGGCTAGTAACCTCTTTTCAGGGGAAACCAGAAGTGGTATTTATACTGCTAGTGGAAATTTGGCCAGGGCTTTGGGGAACTTCCCATACTCTTTTTGATAGGTACTGTCTGTGAGACCTATTACACTCACTTGAGCAATTACTAACTCAAGTACATCAGGCCTCAGTTTATTGAAGGACAATACACTGAGGAATGCAGCACTGCAAAGTTAGCAACTCTTTTACCTGGTGAGGTAATAGAACATACAGTCTTCTCTACCAAAAGCAAGTGTGATAACTTTTGTGCCACTGACACTGTTCATAGGTTGGTACTAGGCTATTGGCCCTAGGGCCTATACAAGCCTAGCCATAACAATTCCCTGGCTATTTCTTTCCACACTATTTACTTCCCTGGACCCCTGTCTAGCAGGGCAACTGACGTGATCCCTGGGGTAAATTTCCTTTCTCCCATCCAATCGTCAAGGTTCCTTTTGAAGAGGGCCAAAGAGGCACTCTGCTTGACATGTATGTGCAGTCTATTCTAGAGTCTGGGGAGTTGGTAGGTCAGGAACCTATCCCTCCAGCATGTTTTGTTTATTGTGATGAAAAGGTTTAGATCCCTGGAGCATGTGGCTCTGAGGGATTGGGATTTCTTTAAGTGTAGCATGTCCAGCAGCTTTGGGTTTGACATGGCCTTGTATGTTAAACAGAGATCGCCTCGGAGTAGATGATATGCGACAGAGTATAGCTGGAGTTTTTTAAGGTGGTCAGCATAGGGCATCTGCTTTAGGCCTGTGATTCTTTTAGTGAGGTATTTCTGCGGCCTTTCCAGTTGTTGCAGATGTCTTGAGAGGTACATACCAAATGGGGCATTGTATTCTATAATGGGTCTAATGAGAGATGAGTACAGTGGGACAATGACCTCCTTTTTTCTGGATGAAAAGCCCTTAGTGAAGAGGTGTGCCACATAGAAGGATTTCCTGACTGTTGTGGCGATGTGGTTATCGAAGGTGAGACCACTGTCCACCTGTGTCCCTAAGTCTCTTATCACACTTTTGGTGTTTAGTGTACTGCCACCTATATGGAAATTCACGGGTACATGTTTTTTCCCAAAGGGGATAACTATGCATTTCTTGGCATTGAGCTTGAGCCCATGGCTCTCACACCAAGCATCTGTTTCTGTAAGGCCCTTTTGTAGAGTATCGACATCATTTGGGGATTCAGTAATGGCTCCCAGTTTGCAGTCATCTGCGAGCTTTGTTAGCCAGAGTCCCTTAGTGTTGGCCTGTACTTCAGAGAAGTAAATGCCAAACAAGAGAGATCCCAGGACTGAACCCTGAGGTACTCCACTTGTCACTTGTCTGGAGCTGGATTTGGAGTCGGCTACTTTTACAGTGTGGATTCTGTCAGTAAGCTAATAACAATAATGACAAAAGTACCCATTTCAGAACATTTCAGCCATAAAAGGCCAGTTACACTACTGTCATTGCAATCCATCAATATCTGTATTCAACAAATACAGCCACTTTCTTGACTGTGAACACATCACTTCTGATTGTGATAAAATGACTATGTTAAAGTGTTCAAACTGCCTTACACAAGTGCATACTAGTCCTGCAAAGACAGACTACGGACTTTTAACTTTCAGATCAGTGGGGGTCAGTCATTTTTATCAACACACATCCCTCAAATTCAGCAACTATAGATAGACTGCTGAGTAAAAAAAAAACAACAATAATAATGACCATAGTCACATATTTCAAATTTATTTCAGACAACCACACAGTAGTCAAAGTTTTGCAAATAAATTTACACATAGTAATCAAAGTATTCCAAACTACTTCACATACAAACATGTGCCCACACACCCGCGTGCGTGCGCACACACACACACACACACACACACACACACACACACACACACACACACACACACGTACACACGCACGCACACACTAGTCCTGCAAAGCCAGATTGGAGACTGTTTAAAAATAACCAGATGATAAGAATATAAGGTACTTTCATCCACAGAGAACTCCCCACCTACCAGCAATTATAACAACTTTGTTGACTGTGTACATCCCTTATTTGTTATGACAAAATAAATTACATGTACTTTATTGGTAGCTTTGGATGAACTACATGAAATTGTATAAGGATCAGTAGCATTTGACCATAAAATCCACCCATCTGAAGCACAGTTTAAATAGAAGAGTATTTATAACAGCTTAAGAAATATTAACCAGCTGATAACATATGTTAAATCAACATGCACACTTTCTGCAAAAATATAAATTATGTGGATAATTTCACATTAAACAGAACTATTACTAATGCAGAAGTTGCTGCTGGAAAACAACTTTGCATTTCAGTGCTTCATCTACAAATGTAGTGCCTGCTGCCCTTGAAGAATAAATTGCCTGGATTACATAAAAAAATTGATGTGCTAGTGATATTGCAATAACATTTCCTGAAATAGATCAGCTATGCAACAAGGAATGGCTGGCAAACAACAAGAACAGGTTCATAGTTAGTAGGTGTGCAGTCCTATAGACCATTAAGGAGCCTAGCCCAGATTCTCAGTTACTCCAAAGCATTGTCTTAATTAAGTGACTTGCTTAATGTCACACTGGTTAAATGAAAGTGGAAGGATTCAAGGCCTGCACCATTGTCAGACGAAGCAGTTCACTAAGTCATCCCTTTAGTCCTCTGTGCTAACTGTCAGAGTAGCAGTTTTTAACTAAATACTGAAATCCTTCCCAGTCCAGTCTTATAGAGAAGACTGTATCACAATAATATACTAGATAACAGATGCTGAATGTCAGATAGTTCTAATCAACACTCAGTATAATGCAAACTATATGACGTGACAAATGTCAACCTTTGCAGTTGCTGGATGATGTAAAGACGATACTGCAAAAATATGCAAAAAAAGATGCAGGTAATGACACAAACTACCCCCATCGATATTTAAATAATGGCTGCTCTGGTTGGCTTTCGCTATTGTGCTGGGGATATCCAGCAGAGGAAGAACAAACACACTTAAGAGCAATAGGGGAAAGTTTGAATGTTGACAGACACAGAGTTAAGCATTAAGAAAAAAATGTACTTGTAAAATTTCAGCATAATACTAAGATGGTAGGCTGGACTGGCACTGGGCTGAAGCAGTGTTGGTATGGGGCTAGCATTGGTTGGGACATGACCAGCAGGCATAAAATGGCCACATCAGCTAAGACACCAAACTTTCTTACCACAGCTCTGTCTAAGCAGACTTATTTCAGTCTGTATTCATACATGTATCAATGACTGGATTGAAATTTCCACTGGTAAACAAGGTACAGAAAACTAAACTTCCTCTGAAATGGAATTTTCTATAATTTTATGTTTGATATGGAATCCCTAAAGCTAGCCAAAGTATACGCATACATGCGTATATACATAAACATATGTAGATTTGTGCATGTTTACTAACATATGTACAAAGAGGGAAACATAACATACAGTCCTCCATACCCTAATAGGTGATATTTGCTGTGAGAACTAGTTTTAATGTATCTGTTTCTTAAATGGGTAAGTCAACTGGGGCCATGGCTACAGTATGGAGCTAGAGGCTGTGTGGCAGTAGCATAACCACAAGTTACCCTAAGAAAGAGAGCAGTGTTGTTTCTGAGGTAAAACATGCAGTGTGTGCATTGTAGGCAGGCAATTCATTTTTGAGGGTTAGCAGCGGTTAGGAAAAATGAAAACAAACTACAATGAACATGATTTAAAGTTTAAACAAAAAGTTATTTCTTTTTACTTTTGTTCATTAATTAACTGGTCAACTCGACCTATAAAACTGTCTGTGCATTAATTGTATCAAGACCCATGACAAGAAAGGAGATGTTGATAAAACCCTACAGTTTGTCATTTAATCCCGGTGGGAATAAACCCCCTAATATGACAATCCATTTCCTTTCCTTCATGTTTAATATACCATGTCACTTTTGAAAGATCTGTTGCCCGATATTTTGTCAATGACCGTGAAGGTGAATTTAGCTGTGTGATGAACAAGTGAGTGTCTGTGTAGAGCATTAGTGGCCCTTGCATTAATGATGTCTCCTAGATGTTCTGACATCCTACACCTAAATTGTCTAGAAGTTTGCCCCACATAAAAGGCTTGACAAGTGCAGGTAGCCAGATATATAATCCAGTCTGTTCCACAATTGGCATAAGATTCATGTCATAAACTTGCCCGGTGCTTTTACTAGTAAATTATTTTGTTTTGAAGACATATTTACAGAAGGTGCAGTGTCCACAAGGGTATGAACCAACCAGTCTCTCTCCTGTTAATGTTGTTTGATAGCCAGTGACATCCTAATCAGTGTTTTTTTGGTAATGAGAAAAATAGGACCCTAGTGTTTTACCCCGCCTGAAAGAATATAAGCATCTGTCCCCTAAAATGTCACACAATACTTCATTTGCCTTCAAAATATTCCATTGTTGGTTTTATCCCTGTTTTTTTTTTTTTGTGGATGAAAGCATTTTTGTCTCTGATATCTTGTCATTTTGTAGAAAGCTTAATTTGAAATTGTATTTTGGCCAACAGGATCATTCTCAAAGATCGACTGAATTTCGATTTTATAAATCCAATTTCAGTCCACCCATGAACAGACATGTGGCCATTTTCCAACAGGCGGTCATCAAAGATTTACATTACAAACTAAGTTCCTCACAGATTCTTAGAAACAACTTAATGGCTGAACAAAAAGCTCTCATATATCTTAGAGCAAATACTGATATTTCCATTTTACCAGCAGATAAGGGTGGGGCGGTGGTCATTATGGACTCCACTTATTACTGGGCGGAGGGAACTAGACAAATTAACTAACCCTCAGCATTACATGAACATGCCCACCGACCCCACTCTGAATTTCAAAAAAGAGATTGATGATTTTTTGCAGGAAGCAGTGGATCATGGAATTATCAGTGACAAAACAAGATAACACTTAATGGTAAAAGACCCGGGCAAACAATATCTATATTTATTGCCCAAAATTCATAAATCTTTGATAGCGCCACCGGGTAGACCCATCGTATCGGGTATTGGCTCTCTTACAGAACCATTATCAGCATTTCTGACTGAACATTTACAACCGCTACTGCCACGTTAGAGCTAGGTTAAAGGACACAACTGAGTTTTTACAAATTGTGTCTGAATCTGAATTAGAATCCCACTGGTTGATGTGTACTTTGGATGTCAAATCACTTTATACGAGCATTCCACACTGGGCAGGATTAACAGCGTTGGAATTTTGGTTAAATAAGGCCAATCTTTACAATCCAGGTTTTAACACTCTGCTTATTTGCATGGCCGAACATGTCCTGACAAAAAAAGTCTTCTATTACAAAAATGAATGTTACTGGCAAATACAAGGTACAGCAATGGGGGCATCTTTTGCCCCAATATATGCTGATCTATATATGGGATATGTTGAAGAACATGTTATATATAATGAGTCACATAACCTGTACTTGCCAGAATTTGATATATGGAGACGGTTTCTGGACGACTGTTGGCTCATTTGAAAAGGAGGCAGTGCTTATCTGGAGGAATTCATTGAATATATCAATAAAAACAAATGGAGGGCTGAGTTTACTGTGAATTTTCATAAAGACGAGATTCAAGTTTTGGATGTTAAATTACAGCATCAACCAGATAATACATTACGTACCACTGTTTATTGAAAATATCCACAATACAACAGCCTGTTACACGCCTCCAGTCTCCATCCCAAACACACAATTAAAAATATTCCCAAATCTCAATGTTTGCTTTTGAAAAGAATTTGCCCATCACAACAGGATTTGACACATTCTCACCAAGACTGGGAGGGTGGCCTAATGGTTAAGGTGTTTGCCTTACAAACACAAGGTGCAGCATTTGAGTCTCAGAAGGGACAATTGGCTAGGCTTACAATGGCTCGCAAGGGCAGTTAGCTTAGTGCTAACCTATGAACCTAACAGGTTCCTAGCAAGGGGTTATGGTATACAGAATGTGAATTCTGCCATGCAATGGGCAAATAGCAAATACAGGTCTACTTTATTACAATACAAACACACATCCAGGAGGGACAACAAGGACACTTTGAGAATGGTCACTACATTTGGTAGGAATACAGCCTCTTTGACTGATGTAATTGAGAAACACTGGAATATTTTGAAGGCAAATTAATTATTGTGTGACATTTTGGGGGACAGATGCTTATATTCTTTCAGGCGGGGTAAAACACTAGGGTCCCATTTTTCTCACTACAAAAAAAACACTGATTAGGATGTCATTAGCTATCAAACAACATTAACAGGAGAGAGACTGGTTGGTTCATACCCTTGTGGACACTGTACCATCTGTAAATATGCTTTCAAAACAAAATAATTTACTAGTAAAAGCACCGGGCAAGTTTATGACATGAATTTTTATGCCAATTGTGGAACAGACTGGATTATATATCTGGCTACCTGCACTTGTCAAGCTTTTTATGTGGGGCAAACTTCTAGAAAATTTAGGTGTAGGATGTCAGAACATATAGGAGACATCAGAAATGTAAGGGCCACTAGTGCTCTATACAGACACTCACTTGTTCATCACACAGCTAAATTCACCTTCACAGTCATTGACAAAATATCGGGCAACAGATCTTTCAAATAAAGGAATTCCCAATATTATTCTAGCATGTCCAGAGGTCAGTTGTCAATCTCCTCTCCGGTCCAGCTGGTGAACCTGGGAATCTTGAGGCAATGTTACAACTGCCTCATGTACACAGACAACCCTCTCCTCCTCCCAACAAATTCCAACACATGTGAGAGATGCAACCATATAGCCAAACTGCAGGCTAAGCTCTCTCAACTCAGTACTGGCATAGTACTGGCATAACCAGTCAGGAGGAGAAGGAAACCACACTCACTACAATTCCAGTCTCACATAGACCTACCACGACAGCAAACCAAACACATAATCACACAAAAACATACTCAGAGGCTCTAAATAAAGATCTGCCTAAGCAGTAGAGACCTCCACAGCAGACACCCAAGCAACTGCTACCCCAAAACAAAACACGTGCAACACATATCTCACAAAGCCAGTGTGCCGAACAGTCACAGCCCTTAAGGCTAAACAACACACCTGATACACTTGTAATAGGTGACTCTATCGTCAGGCACACTGACGTCCCGCTCACCAGGCTGAACAAGGAGAAGGTCACGGTGAGCAGCCTGTCGGGCGCTAGGATCCGCCACATAACACAAGCACTCATGTCACTCAAAGGCAAGTACAAATATGACTCAGTCATTGTCCATGCTAGTGTGAATGACCTGAGATGTACCTCCATGGACTACATGAAAAGAGACATAGAGGAGCTCTCTGAGCATGTAGCCCAGGCCGGTATGACCCTGACCTTGAGTAGCATCTTACCCTCACCAAGAATGATGCCACAATATGAAGGCAAGATGATCAATTTCAACAATTGGCTTAAGTACTGGTGTCATTCAAAGGGGATCCAATGCCTGTCAGCCTGAGATGATATGCTCGACAAGCCACGATGCTTCGCTAGGGACGGCTTGCACCTGTCACCCCTGGGCTTTCGGATATTGGCAAAGGCTCTTGCCACCCCCATAGTGCCTTTTTTAGGCAAGGCTCAAAAGACAAACCCACCTCCATAGGTATCACAAGGGATAAGAAACTAAGAGTAATGCTACTCAACGCCGGAAGTCTAAACCTCAAGATGCACGCACTTGAAACTCTCCTTAGCATGGAGAACATCAATATCTGTGCAGTAACAGAAACCTGGTTCAGGGCACCTGAGAGCACCCCAGCACTACCAGGTTATACCTCATACCATGCTTTTCAGCCCCAAAACTTGGACCGAACCACAAAAGGAGGGGGAGTATCAATATTCATCAAAGATACCCACACCTCCAGGTTGGTGGCAAAGCATGAAGCATCAGAGACTATCCATGTGCAACTAACAGTGGGTAAAACTGCCTTCCAGTTTATAGCCTGCTACAGACCACCCTCCCAAACCCAGGAACCCCACTCGTCCTTCCTGAGAACACTGGAAAATATGAAGGTCTCTCCAAACACCATTATATTGGGCGACTTCAACTACCCAAACATAGACTGGGAGCATTACTCTAGCTCCAACTCCCTAGCCCAAAAGTTCCGAGAATTCATAAACTCAAATGCTATGGAACAACTTGTTACCACTCCCACAAGAGGGGAAAACATACTGGACCTGATCATCACCAACATGGGAACTCTATGCTCCAGACCACAAGTGTATCCCTCACTAACTGATCTCACTGGATATTCACATCCCGAACCCACCCTCTGCCCAGAAAATCACAGTGAAAAACTTCTCTAAAGCAAATTTCACACTCCTCAAAACCGAGGTGGAATCCTTCAAAGCCCCCTGGCCTGTGGAAAATACGGCCCAGACCGCAGAATCCTTTATAAATGCATTCTATGAACACCTTCAGGAATGCATGAATCATGCAATCCCAAATAAAGCCAAGAGCCGATCTTCCAAAGGCAGACGTCCTGTCTGGTGGACCCCAGCCATAAACAAACTATACAATAGAAGGAGGAAGCTACTACATGATAGAGCAAAATCCCAAAAAGGAAAGGCATCTCTGATCAGTATTAGCAAAAAACTAAGGGCACTCATAAAATCGTCTAAGGCCAGCTTCGAGAGAAAAATTGCACAGGACACTAAGGATAATCACAAGGTTTTCTTTAGTTATGTTAGGAACCTGGGTGGGAATTCCCAGATATGCTCAGAATTAGTCCAAAATGACAAAAAATACACCGAACCCACAGACATTGCCAACATCCTAGCTGACCGGTTCAGCGCAAACTTCTTCCCCCACTCCCCACCAAAAGGGCAAATATCTATCCCAGCAGAGTGCTGCCCCCCTGACATCTCAGATGCTCAGGTAAGAGCCGCCCTCTCCAAAGCAAAAAACACAGCATCAATGGGACCAGACGGTGTCCCGGGCTGCGTCCTACATGAACTCCAAGAAGAGCTAAACCCAAACATAAAACTAATGTTCAATCTCAGCCTTACTACAGGATATGTACCCAAAGTGTGGCGTACAGCAACAGTGGTCCCTCTCCACAAAGGTGGTGCCTCAATGGACCCTGGAAACTATCGCCCCATAAGCCTGACTAGCTTGGTCTGCAAAGCTATGAAAAGGATCATCATGGACCTCATAAATAAAGATATTGGGGACATACAGACACTGGATCCTACCCAGTTCGGCTTTGTTAAGGGCAGATCCTGCCTCTTAAACCTGGTCGACTTCTTTGAAACAGTCACCAAGGCCATTGACGAAGGGAAGGTGGTCCACACAGCCTACCTGGACCTCGCAAAAGCCTTCAATACATTACCCCACTCGGGCATTATAGATAAGCTCACCAGCTTAAATATAAACTCCTATGTCACTAGATGGGTTGCAAACTGGCTCAAGGACAGAACCCACATGGTTAGAATTGCTGGAGCCATGTCAGACTCCAAACCAGTTACAAGTGGTGTCCCACAAGGCTCAGTCCTGGGACCTCTCTTGTTCGGTATATATTTCTCGGAGGTACAGGCCAACACAGAAGGACTGTGGCTGACCAAGTTCGCAGATGACTGCAAACTGGGCGCCATAATCGACTCTCCAGCCGGCACAAGCATCCTCCAAAAGGGCCTCATAGAAACAGACAACTGGTGCCAGAGCCATGGCCTCAAGCTAATCTCCAAAAAGTGTATAGTCATCCCCTTTGGCAAAAACAAAGTGCCCACAAATTACCACATAGGTGGTAACCCATTAAGTACAGAAGAAGTAATTAGGGACCTGTGGACCCAAGTTGATAGCAATCTCACATTTGACAACCACGTGGCCAAAGTGGTTAGAAAAACATTTTATATAGCCCACCTAATCATGAAGGGATTCACATCTAGAATAGGGGAGGTCATCGTGCCTCTTTACTCATCCCTCATCAGGCCCATAATCGAGTACAATGCCCCTTTTGGGATGTACCTTACCAAACACCTGCAGCAACTGGAAAGACCCCAAAAGTACCTCACCAATAGGATCAAAGGGCTCAAACAGATGCCATATGCTGCCTGGTTAAAGAAACTGCAGCTCTACTCAGTGGCATACCGCCTGCTCAGAGGCGACCTGTGCCTGACGTATAAAGCCATGTCCAACCGGGAATTAAGGGACATGCTGCACCTCAAAAAATCCAAATCCCATCGAGCTACGCGCTCGAGAGACTTGAACCTCAGCACTGAAATAAATAGGACATGCTGGAGGGACAGATTCATAACCCAGAGGCTCCCTTCACTCTGGAATAAAATCCCAGTCCAAGTTAGGCAGAGTCCCTTATTGACTCTCTTCAAGAGAAATCTTGATGAGTGGATGGGAGATCATAGGTTTAACCCGGGTATCACTTCTGTGTCACTGTTAGACAGAGGCACAGTATACTAACCTCGAAAAAGGGCATAGCAAAATTAATTTAAAATGGGTGGCGAAAGCCAAACACACTCTGGCTAGGCTTATAAATGCCCTAGGGCAGATAGCCTAGTATGAACCTATGAACCTATGAACAGGGTGGCATAATATATTAAATATGCAGGAAAGGAAATGGATTGTCATATTAGGGGGTTTATTCCCACCGGGATTAAATGACAAACTGTAGGGTTTTGTCAACATCTCCTTTCTTGTCATGGGTCTTGATACAATTAATGCACAGACAGTTTTATAGGTCGAGTTGACCAGTTAATTAATGAATAAAAGTAAAAAGAAATAACTTTTTGCTTAGACTTTAAATCATGTTCATTGTAGTTTGTTTTCATTTTTCAGTATCAGACTGAATAATCATTAGTCAGGAAATGATGTCATTTGTTTTTAATTAGAGTATATATTGCAGTCTTTGTACTGCCTTATTTCATGTACCACTGATGAAAGGAATATGCTGAAACCGGTCTGGTCTTTCCAATAAACATTCATGCTCCCAAGGTGCCGGCTTTCTTTTTTGTCTCATATGTGACTACCCCCTATTAAACTCATCTCCGTCCAAATTTAACATTATGGGCTTTTTAGCAAGATTCAGATTCTTCACAATGCTGCTGCTACTACCGATTGGGGAGGGGCACAATCCAAACGTCACAGTACTGTCAAGACAGACGTTGAGACGGGGAGCCAAGAAGAGTGAAAATTTTGTCGCTCTAGCCCTGGTGTGGTGCTACAGATTGGAATGAAATGCAATAAATTTTAAATCAATAAATAAAAATTGCGACCTTAATGAGGCCGGCTGGTACGGCGCCCTAGGCGGTCGCCTAATTCACCTATGCCTAAGGTCGGCTGTGCTTGAGATATACCTGTCTGGATTATATGAAGAGACATTCTGGACCTCTCTGAATATTTGTCTCAGACAATGTGCCTTACATTGAACAGCATTCTACCTTCACCATGGATTATGTCACAGTATGAACAACAAATGACTGACTTTACCAATTGTGTCAGTGCTGCGGGATTTAATATCTGTCAGCCTGGGAGGACATGGTCAACAGACAGGTTGCTTTGCAAAAGATAGCCTGCACCTGTTCCCCCATGCTTCTGGGTTTTGGCAAAAATGTTATCCATCCCCTTAGAACCTCTTTTAGCCAATGCCAATGTGATAAACCTGCTGATATAGCAAATAAAACCCAAAGGAACATAAAGGTGTTACTGCTCAAAGCCAGGAGCCTTAACAAGAATCAACACACCCAACAAGCTCTCCTCACTTTGGAGAATATAGACATCTTACACAGACATGGTTTAAAGCCACAGAAAGTACTCCGGCAGTGCAAGGCTACAGTGCCTTCAACACATGTAGACTGTCAGCCACACGGACACGAGTTGTCTCAATCTACATTAGCAACAAGTAAACCTCAAGATATGTTAAACAGGATGATACTCCTGGTTCATACATGTGCAAATCACCATAGATAAAGTCCCTTACCATATCTTAGCAAGCTATAGATCACCATCTATGTCTGAAGAATACCACAACTCTTATCTAGATCTACTGGGGGTACTCTGCATTCATCCAAACACTCTGTTTATGGAGACTTTAACTACCCTCTATAGACTGGGAAACATACACTGCCACCAACTTGAAGACACAATGTTTCCTGGACTTTATTGGCATAAATGCTCTTGGTCAGTTAGTGCGCATTTCAACCAGAGGTTCAAACATACTGAATCTTTCTTACTTCTCACCAATATGAGACTGCACTGCACTACATAACCCCGTATTATGTCCTCACTGGCAAGGTAGATCACAAAGTTGTCTCATTCAAAACCAAAATCAACTTGGAAAACCCAGCAAAACCTGTTAGAGTCAGAAACTCTTCTAAATTGAACTATTCCTAATAAGAGACAATTTGTCAAAATACAATGCCCCACCTAACCCACAGTTCACAACAGCCTATGCAGAATTATTCACAGAAACACTACAAACATGTAAATGGTTGCATAGGGGCTGCTATACCTACCAGAAGTAAGCCCAAATCAATCCTCAAACACAAGCTACACTAGTGGAATCCTAATCTTAACAGGGTGTATGACAAAAAGACAAAAGTCATGCCAAAAGTCAGAAAGAACAACTCTCATAATAACAAGGCCTCACTAATAAAACTAAACAGGAAACTTCTTCTTTTTTTGGCTTTTCCCGGTTAGGGGTCGCCACAGCGGATCACCTGTCTGCTCATGATTGGCAGTGAGGTTTTACAGTGTCGAGTTGCCAGCCCGGCACCCAACCTTCCACAGAAGGCACACACACACACACACGCACTCACACCTAGGGACAATTTAGAGTGTCCAATCCACCTACTGCATGTGTTTGGAATGTGGGAGGAAACCGGAGCACCTGGAGGAAACCCACATGGAGGACATGCAGACTCCACACAGAAGGCACCCCAGCCGAGGATCGAACCAGAGAACCTCTTGCTGTGAGGTGACAATGCTAACCACTGCACCACCGTGGCCGCCCATAAAACTAAACAGGAAACTAAGAGGACTAATTAAATACAAGGGCAATTAGAATGCCAAGATAACTTCTCAGGCTAAAGACAACCATAAGGCCTTCTACAGCTAGGTCCGAAACCTCAAAGGTAACACACAGTGTGTTGAACTGTTAGTAAATGGTACCACCTTCAATGAGCACAGTAGCATAGAAAATCTGCTGTTCAATAAATTCACTTCAGACTTTACTCCCCGGTCCACCCCTGCCACTGCTTGTGAAATCCCTACCAGCAACCCCCCCCCCCAAACTATCAGCAGGGAGCAGATCATAGCGGTGCTCACTAAGGCTAAAAAGACAGCCTCAGTAGGGCCCAACACTATCCTAAGTTGCATCCTAAATAGCCTGAAACATGACCTGTCAGGACCACTTGAGTCACTTTTCAACTATAGTCTCAAAACAGGCTGCATACCAGGGAAATGGGGGACAGCAACAGTTATCCCCCTTCACAAGGGTGGACTATCAACTGACTTCAGAAACTACTGACTCATTAATCAGACTAGTCTAATATGCAAATCCATGGAATGAATTGTCATGGAAATGATCAACAAAGACGTTGGCAACCTACAGACACTGGACACATCCCAGATCGGTATTGTCAAATGAAGATCATGCCTACTTTACCTGGTAGACTTCTTTGAAAAGGTAACTGAGGCAATAGATGAAGAGAAAGCAATGCATGCCACCTACCTAGACCTGGGTAAGGTATTTTGACACAATACCCCACTCTGGTATCGTGGGAAAACTCATTTAACTAGGCATACGTCCTTACACAACTCACTGGATTGCCAGCTGGCTCACAGATAGGACTCATGAAGTCAGGATTTGTGAGATCACCTCCACCAACAGGCAGGTCAACAGCAGAGTACCACAGGGCTCTGTGCTGGGTCCATTCCCATTTGGCATCTACTTCTCAGTCAAGGCTAATGTCAAGGGCCTCTGGCTCACCAAGTTCACAGACAACTGCAAATCGTGAGCTATCATAAATTTTCCCCATGATGCTAACATTCTGCAAAGGGTCAAATGACTGGTGTCAAAGTCATGGATTAAAACTCAATGCAAAGAAGTGCATTACAGTGCCTTTCAGAAAAACATCTACCCAGGCAAATTACTCCATTTATAAGATACTCCTAAGAGCTGACCAAGTAATTAGAGATCTGGGAACATATGTAGACATTAATCTGACCTTTGACCAACACATAGTCAAGGTAGAAAGAAAATCATTCTACATCTCCCAACTTATAAGTAAAAGTATGGCATCCCAGTCCAAGGAATATAGTACCACTCTACTCATCCCTTATCAGACCCGTGATCGAGTATAATGCCCCTTTCAGCATGTACCTGACTAGGCATATGTAACAGTTGCAATGCCCACAGAGGTTCCTCACCAAGCAAATCCAGAGTATTAACACACTGTCCTACACAGATCGCCTAAAAGAAACCTGTCTCTATTCTCAGCCTGATACAGGTTGTTGACAGGCGCTCTGTCATCCTTAGCTCCAGCCCTGATGGAGCTTTGCTATCCACAAAATGAGTAGCACCAGAAACACTAGACCTAGGGATTTGAAGTTTTCTTGTGACATAAATAGAATGTGTTTTTGAAACAGATATGTGACTCAAATGATCCCCATGTTCTGGAATAGACTCACCATGCATGTGAAGCAGAGTCCATACCTAACCCTATTCAAATGCAAACTTGACCATTGGATGAGAAATCGCAAGTTCATCCCTGGGATAGCCCCCATGTCTCTTATAGACCGAGGCTGGCAGGAAACATTCCCTAACTAACATAGCCCCCTGCATAACTTTTTAGTAACCTCCTAACATAACCCTCCTAACAAACATGTTCCCCAGTTAAGACGCACTTGTTACCAGGGCATGTAATTGTGTTGGGTCAGATGGCTAGGCTTATAAAGGCCCAGGTGATACCTATGAACCTATATCAATAACCCATTACTGTGCTGTCTCCCCAGTTACATAAACACTGTTCAGGTCTGTCAGTGCACATACTATTTCTTCTTTACTTTCACAGTTATAAAAAATAACTTAACAAAAATTTAGTGAAACTCTTCTAATTGACTTCTATGGAATTTCATCTGATACCCACTTCAGGATGAGTTATCCAAAGCACAAACTTGTAAATGGTTCATAGTCTAACTCCTGAAAACAATCATCTAACAAAGCATCTGGGAATTATCTAATGGTGTTTGCAAAGACAATTAGAGTAAAAAATTCATATAAAGGCCTCCCAAAAAAACTAAAAAAAAACTTTTCCCTTTTTCTTTTTGGGTTGGGGGGCCCAAGGGATTTTTTTCTACCTTCACCATGGATTATGTCACAGTATGAACAACAAATGACTGACTTTACCAATTGTGTCAGTGCTGCGGGATTTAATATCTGTCAGCCTGGGAGGACATGGTCAACAGACAGGTTGCTTTGCAAAAGATAGCCTGCACCTGTTCCCCCATGCTTCTGGGTTTTGGCAAAAATGTTATCCATCCCCTTAGAACCTCTTTTAGCCAATGCCAATGTGATAAACCTGCTGATATAGCAAATAAAACCCAAAGGAACATAAAGGTGTTACTGCTCAAAGCCAGGAGCCTTAACAAGAATCAACACACCCAACAAGCTCTCCTCACTTTGGAGAATATAGACATCTTACACAGACATGGTTTAAAGCCACAGAAAGTACTCCGGCAGTGCAAGGCTACAGTGCCTTCAACACATGTAGACTGTCAGCCACACGGACACGAGTTGTCTCAATCTACATTAGCAACAAGTAAACCTCAAGATATGTTAAACAGGATGATACTCCTGGTTCATACATGTGCAAATCACCATAGATAAAGTCCCTTACCATATCTTAGCAAGCTATAGATCACCATCTATGTCTGAAGAATACCACAACTCTTATCTAGATCTACTGGGGGTACTCTGCATTCATCCAAACACTCTGTTTATGGGAGACTTTAACTACCCCTCTATAGACTGGGAAACATACACTGCCACCAACTTGAAGACACAATGTTTCCTGGACTTTATTGGCATAAATGCTCTTGGTCAGTTAGTGCGCATTTCAACCAGAGGTTCAAACATACTGAATCTTTCTTACTTCTCACCAATATGAGACTGCACTGCACTACATAACCCCCCCCCGTATTATGTCCTCACTGGCAAGGTAGATCACAAAGTTGTCTCATTCAAAACCAAAATCAACTTGGAAAACCCAGCAAAACCTGTTAGAGTCAGAAACTCTTCTAAATTGAACTATTCCTAATAAGAGACAATTTGTCAAAATACAATGCCCCACCTAACCCACAGTTCACAACAGCCTATGCAGAATTATTCACAGAAACACTACAAACATGTAAATGGTTGCATAGGGGCTGCTATACCTACCAGAAGTAAGCCCAAATCAATCCTCAAACACAAGCTACACTAGTGGAATCCTAATCTTAACAGGGTGTATGACAAAAAGACAAAAGTCATGCCAAAAGTCAGAAAGAACAACTCTCATAATAACAAGGCCTCACTAATAAAACTAAACAGGAAACTTCTTCTTCTTTTGGCTTTTCCCGGTTAGGGGTCGCCACAGCGGATCACCTGTCTGCTCATGATTGGCAGTGAGGTTTTACAGTGTCGAGTTGCCAGCCTGGCACCCAACCTTCCACAGAAGGCACACATCCCTTATCAGACCCGTGATCGAGTATAATGCCCCTTTCAGCATGTACCTGACTAGGCATATGTAACAGTTGCAATGCCCACAGAGGTTCCTCACCAAGCAAATCCAGAGTATTAACACACTGTCCTACACAGATCGCCTAAAAGAAACCTGTCTCTATTCTCAGCCTGATACAGGTTGTTGACAGGCGCTCTGTCATCCTTAGCTCCAGCCCTGATGGAGCTTTTGCACATCCACAAAATGAGTAGCACCAGAAACACTAGACCTAGGGATTTGAAGTTTTCTTGTGACATAAATAGAATGTGTTTTTGAAACAGATATGTGACTCAAATGATCCCCATGTTCTGGAATAGACTCCCCATGCATGTGAAGCAGAGTCCATACCTAACCCTATTCAAATGCAAACTTGACCATTGGATGAGAAATCGCAAGTTCATCCCTGGGATAGCCCCCATGTCTCTTATAGACCGAGGCTGGCAGGAAACATTCCCTAACTAACATAGCCCCCTGCATAACTTTTTAGTAACCTCCTAACATAACCCTCCTAACAAACATGTTCCCCAGTTAAGACGCACTTGTTACCAGGGAATGTAATTGTGTTGGGTCGGATGGCTAGGCTTATAAAGGCCCAGGTGATACCTATGAACCTATATCAATAACCCATTACTGTGCTGTCTCCCCCCAGTTACATAAACACTGTTCAGGTCTGTCAGTGCACATACTATTTTCTTCTTTACTTTCACAGTTATCACAGAGATTTGAATTTCATTTACAACGTTTATTTAAAAAATTTCAGTGATAACTCCTTTCATGGCTTTGCACTTGAGACTAGTGTCTGTAGTTTCCAGGGTCTGTAGATGACCCACCTTTGTGCAGAGGGATGATGGTTCCAATCTCCATTAGTGAGGCACAAAGCCTGTTTGTAGACTATGGTTAAATACTGATTCTAGACATCCTGATAAATCATGTTTCATGCTATTCAGAAGGCAGTCTGGGATATTGTCATGGCCCATAGATGCAGTGTTCCTGGCCTTAGAGACAGCATTGAGGACCTGTTTCCTAGTAATAGTAGGGGAGCTATATTTATTGACATTTCTTGATGGAAGGCTGATGGGGAGGGTAAAGCTAGAGCTGAAAATGACTTCCAGTTGGTTTGCTATATTGTCTAGTTCTTTTAGTTCTGATAGTCCTTTTACATTTTAGCCTAATCCACACACACACACATACACACACACACACACACACACACACACACACACACACACACACACACACACACACACACACACACACACACACAAACACACACACAGAGCACCTATGCCAAAGATGGCTCTGTTCTTCCTGCTCACCTGGCTAGCTTTATTCAGATTACTTTTTTCCCCAACCCTTTCATCCACTTTTCTTCCCAATCCTTTTGCAGCTTATTGCTCCCACTCATACTGCACATATCTCCTCATGTCTTACTTGTCTTCCTTTTACACCCCACCACTAACTACAGTTTCTTCCTCTGTCTATTTATCTTCCTTCTCATTTCCATAACTTTTCCTTTCATATCTCTCTTATAATTTTTAAGCTACATTCTACTTGCCTATCTGTAAATTATTACTAAACTCAAAAACACCAAAGTTTGATCTTTTCTCTGTAGCCACCCCGCTATAAACACATTAATTGTTACTATATGTTATTTCTCTTTTTTTAAACACCTTTATTGAATTATCACATGTGATATAGGCACATTTCATTTAGATAAAAGTAACCAACCTCTATTAAAAAGTTAAAATTAACAAACATTATGCTTCACATATATTGCTATATATCATATAACCTAAGCAACATTACATAAATTATTCAATTCCTGCACCCTTAACATAGCTCTCAAACAACAAACTCATCCTCAACCCTAAGAAAACAAAGCTCCTACTTTTCCCTCCCAAAACATCCAAACATATAAAATCCTCTTTTACTATCCAGTCATTCAATAACACTCCTATTGTAGTTGAATTTAGCTCAAAACTCCTTGGAATCACAATCGATGATCAACTAAAATTCGACCCCCACATAAACAACTGTATAAGGAATACTCACCTTAAATTAGGCTTACTTTATAGAAATAAAAGATTTCTCACCCAGGAAGCTAGAATAGCCCTTACTCATGCCTACCTTCTTCCCTGCCTAACATATTGTTCACAAATCCTTACTAACCTAAACTCCTCTCTCCTCACTAGACTTGAGGCGACATACCATAAAGTAATGAGATTTGCAACTCAACTATCCTATAGATCTCACCACTGTCTCTCTCTAAGATATTTAAACTGGCTTGAGTTGCCCCACCTACTCCTTCTCTCCCAGCTCCAAACTATACACGCAATTCTCTATCAACCATCTTTCTGTCCAGCCTTACACACCATTATCTCTCACTATACTCCTACAAGAAGCCTCCGAAGCTCCTCCCAAGACCTCTTAAATATCTATAAGCCAAAATCTAAAGCAGGGTGTAGCCTATACAGCTATCATACCTCTATCAAATGGAACAAACTTCCCTTCGAAATTCGAACGCTCACACATCCCAAACAATTTAAACTAACTCTAAAAGAATATTTCAACAGGAAATGGATCTGACAATGCTCAAACCCATCTTGAAAACCCTCTACTTCTCTCCACTAATCAATAGCTTTTTCCCTTCTCTCTGAAACTTGTATTCCATCCTGATTGTTTTAATTGTAAATTTAACATTCTACTCCTATGTTGCTATTCTAGTCTAACTACTACTTTCAAAAAAAGTGCTCTGACTATTATCTACCTGTTTTTTTTCTTTACATTATTCTATATATAATACTTGTATTTATGACAAAATGTAATCTGCATATTCTCAAAAATTCTCTTGTAGCCTTCTAGCTGATTGCCTTATTCCACCTGTATAATACCTGTTATTAATGACAAAATGTTATATCTATTTACTGGAGCTTTTCTTCCCGGGTGAATGCTGAAAAAGGGCTTCGGCTTAGTCAGACATTCCAGCTCAACAAATGTAAAATAAATAAATAAGAAGTGCACAATGAAAGGGTTGTTGTTGCATCCTACACTGTGAAGAATGCTTTACTGAAACAGTTGCACGTATTGCTGCTTCTGCTTAGGACACGGTGGCATAACCATAACAAGGCAGGTGAAGGAAGCAGCAGCATTCTTTGTGGATTGCTAATTCTCCAAGCTCATTTTCCATTCTAATGTAAGTTTTGCCCACTGCTAGCTCAGAAGCTAAAAACTGCCATGTATCATTATTCACTAAGATCATATAATCAAGGTGCATATGCACTGCTACATTTCCCACTATGGCTATAAAAATGGTTCTTCTCCAAACCTGTTCCAGCTATATGGAGCTCACTACTTCCTGTATTAGTAACCTCAATAATCTTAACTTCTCCAAAACAGCACTCATCAATCACTTGTCAGTTATCAAAATGCAAATGTTTTAACAAAGTTAATACTGTATTGTTTTTTAAACAGACTTACCTCAATTTATCAAAATCGCATATTATCAAATCTCACTTTGTCAACGCTCAAAATATCAAACTCCCACTTCATTGAAGCAGTGGAATTATGAAGATCTCCCAGGGTAAGTAACCACTTACGCAAAAAGAAACAAAATCTAAACCGCACCATCCCTAATCTACCCAAGTGGGGGCTATAGCCCCCACACACCGAATGTGGGGGGCTGTGACCCCCAACACCCCACTTAACTAAATATACCAACTACAAGATTGCACTACAGTTGGGAAAATGGCAAAGTTCACCATCTCAGACAACAGGTTACTTACCCTTGGAAGATCTTCGTTGTTCCTCTGCTTCAATAAAGTGGGGTTTGATATTTTGAGTATCGACAAAATGGGATTCAATAATATGGGATTTCGACAGTCAGGTAGACCCTTTTAAACACCTTTATTGAATTATCACTTGTGACATAGGCACATTTCATTTAGATAAAAGTAATCAAACTCTATTAATAAGTTAAAATTAAGAAACATTATACTTCACATATATTGCTATATATCATATAGCCTAAGCAACATTACAAAAATTATTCAATTCCTGTCCATTTTTTAGACAAGAAACATCTTTATTAAACCGTCACTTGGGCATAAGCAATCATGCATTTATAAATGAAAACAAACCACACTGACACAGTCCTAGTTGCAAGTATTTTACATCACAAACCAGACTGACGCACACCCAGTTGCAAACATTATACATCACTTATAATCTACCCAATCACTTGCAGTCAAACATTACATAGGTCATTCAAGTCATGCCTTCCTTTAAACCTCATTCCTCCCGTGTATGTATTGTTCCCACAATTTCCATTTTTCCTATGTAGTTTGCTCTTGCCTTTTTCTAAAGATCACTATTTCAGTTGTTTTATCTCCATTACTATAATCACTAATTCCTACTTCGCGGTGGTACGGCGGTAGTGTTGTTACATCACAGCAAGAGGTTATCTCATTAGATTCTCGGCTTGGCTTGGGAGTGCCTTCTGTGTGGAGTCTGCATGTCCTCCCCATGGTTGGGTAGTATTCAAAAGACATGTGTGCGTAAATGGGTGTGCCTTCGTTGAAGGTTGGACGTCGAGTTGGCACCTCAGAGTTTCGTAAAAATCTACTGCCAATCATTAGCTGACTGGAGTTCCACTGTGGTGACCCCTTACTGGGAAAAAGCCGAAAGACAAACAACAACTATAATCACTAATTCTTATGTAGTTGGTTTAGAGTTTGATTTCCATTTTCTAGTAATTGCTTTTTTGGCAGTCACCATAATTAGATGCAGCAAGGCCTTACCATGTCTAGGCAATTCCAATCCTGTATTGTAGCTCAGGAAAATCATCTTCCTCGTCATACCAATCTGCCCACCCAGCATCTCCGACAGTGCATCCCACGGGGAATCCTTAAAATCTGCCAGCTCACTGTACTCCCAGAAAATATGTTCCCAATTACCTCTTTCTTCCCTGTCACACTTCCAACATTATGGTATCTACCTGAGGAAAAATTCTCTGGAATCTACTTGGAGTATAAAAATATCTATGTAAACATTTCCAAGCAAAATTCCTAAATCTTCTAGATTTCGTTGCACATTTGGGAGACATACATATATCCTCGGGTCTATATCACGTTGTCGAACTCTTAAAAGTTTGAATGTCATATGGTCAACACCATATGATCAAACTTTTAAAATTTTGAACATTTCACAGGAGATCTCCGTACAGTGTGGAATAGGATGATTTCCCTTTTCTGCACTGTAGTGCAATCTCGGAGTTGGTATATTTAAAGAGTGGGGGGGGCTGGGGTGCAGGGCCCTCTGCTTAAACCATTCAGGTAGGTTTTTTTCTTTGATTTATTTATTTTTTTTTATTACATTTTCGAACTTTTAAAAGTTCGATCATATGGTGTCGACCATATGACATTCGAAATTTTAAAAGTTTGATTATGTAATATAGATGCTATATCCTCCCATTGTTTCTTTGTGAATTGCTTATCCAGTATCTCTTCCCAATCCTTTCTAACCTCCTCTAATTGATTCTTATAGTTATCATGCAATATTTTATATGCTCTACTAATTATTCCTTTTTAAATGGCAGAGTCTTTTCTAGATTCTACTAATAATTTAGACAATCTATGTTAATTTTTCTTTTGTGTTTTTGCGTTAAAATGCTGTGTTTATGTAAGCAATATTTTAAAATATTTAAATGTCATGTAAATAAGCTTGTGTAGAGATGTTTTGACCCTGCAATTACAAATATATATCATATGTGATTTAAATGTGGAGCTTTTCTCCCCGGGCCTCTGCTGAAAATGGGTTTTGCCCAGTCGGACTTTTCCCAGTCAACAAACACAAATAAATAAATAATAAATAAATAGTTTCACACTGTAACCCTCTTTACTCTTACTATGATCTTCTTCACCAGGATAAGCAGTATGGCTAAGATATGAATGGTTGAGTTGATTTTTTGTTACATTCCTTTCTCCCTTATTGACCATCACCCTCCCCCATGGACAAGTGGCCTATTAATTTCCCAAAAATTGCCCGTTAATTACTGTATAGTACTACAGACTGCATGCTATGCTGCTGCTGTGAGCAAAGTTTGTGTGTGGTAGTGACAATAGTGGACCTTTCACCTAACAGATGAAGGAAGTGTACAATGTGAATATGCCACCATTATAGTAAATAATGCAAAGAAATAAATTAGACAACAGTATATTAAGTAGGAGAGAAGAACGCTCGTGCAGTAGTATAACCTATATTACTGTCTTTAGCCAAGTAAAGGAAGACAGCATGGGAGAAAGTAGTAGAACTCTGTAAAGAAATGATACAGAAAAAAGATATGTTGTGATGGGGAATTACTGTATTTTTGACTGATGAGAGTATGATGGCACAATGACAAAGTGGTTATCTTTGCTGCCTCAAAGCGGGGTGCCTCCTACATGGAATCTGCATATACTCTCTCTGTCTGTGCTGTTTCTTCTCTGGATGGCATGGTTTTCCTTATACATCCCAAAAGTATGCCAAAAGGAGGCTGGTAAACTACAAATTGCCTGTAGGTATACATTCTGAGTTTGTGTGTACATGTGCGTATGTGCATACGTATGTGTGTATGTATTTGTGTTAGTGTATGAACTTGTACATGTGCATCCAGTGATAGACTGACAACCTGTCCAGTATTAGTTTCCTTGCTTTGTACCTAATGAGCAATTAGATAGGTTCCATCTCCCGTAAAAGCCCTGAAATGGATAAAGTGGATATTGGAAAGTGAACAAATGAGATGTACTCTTCACTGTAGTGATTTCCAAATGGATGCCTGCACCTGAGCTAAAATTGTAGCTCTTGACACTCTGAAGCACTTTAAAAATGTGGATCTATCTGTGCTTTACACATGGAGTGAAAATCTGTTGAGTGTTTTTAAAGTGCAGCTTTGTACCCCCAAGAACATATTACAACATGGTGAGATAAGAGCAAGACAGGAAGAAAAAATGATACTTTGCACTGTAAGATGGTCTATATAAACTTCCTTGACATCTACAGTAAACTCTCAGTTAACCAGCACCCATGGGGATTGGCAGATGCCGGATAACTATAGATTCTGGTTGCTTGAGAGTTACTATTAAAAATAGGCCCAACTAATACTGTACCTTATACTATTTGTTTGCTTTGACTTGTTCTCAGGGTGGGGAGAGGGGGAATTTGTTCCTTTTTAAAACACGAAAACCGTAAAAACGTAAGGTATGTTTCTGTTGGGGGGGGGACAGAAAGTGCAATGCATGAAAATTGTACTGTAATTTTTCGATTTTTTTTGCTGGTTGCTTGAGTTCTGGTTAACTGATAGTTTACTCTTATGTAGCACACTGGAGCTTCAGTTATTTTTTTTTTCTTTTTAAAGTGAAAGTTCTTAATAACATTGGCTTCAAATACATTACTTCAAAGAAGCCAGGTTCCTATCCTGAACTTTCCCAGCAAACATATGGTGCCTTATCTAGAATGTATTTCTGCTTGTGTCAGTATTAATGTTTCCTCTGTTTACATCATACATTTACAAACATCTGAGGATTTTGTTATCCGGATTAATACTTCATCTCTGGATTTACTAACCATGCTTTCGAAGTCAGCAATGCTTGTCTTGCACACCCACAAAGCTTTAATACCTGGATTAAACTAAATGACCGTGACCACATAAGCAAAAGTGTATCTGTTAATTTGTACTTTTAGGCTGCTAAAAACTAAATAAATAAATAAACAGAAGAAAGCTCACAGATGCCCAGCAAAATAATCAGCATTCTCACTACTATATTGTATTAACTAATGGCCAGATGGCACACTCTCACTACGTTTTTCAAAATAAATATCTAAAAATGGACTAAGGCAATCCTGCTGCTGGAGAACAATGCAACAACACCTTTAATGGACTCACAGTCAAAAGAAGATTTGTCATGGAGTCACATAGAAATTCAGTGAATGGAGTTAATATCTCAATGTGACCACCTCTAACTACAGGTACTATAATAGGTTCATAGGTTCATAGGTAGGTACTAGGCTATCGGCCCTAGGGCCCATACAAGCCTAGCCAAAAAAAGTACCCTGGCTTTCGCCACCCAAGAAAATTATTTTCCTGTGCCCCTGTCGAGCAGAAGTGATCCCTGGGGTGAATTTCCCATTTCCCATCCAATCATCAAGATTTTTCTTGAAGAGTGCTAATGAGGAGCTCTGTTTGACATAGATAGGTAGTCTGTTCCAGAGTATGGGAAGTCTCTGGGACAGGAATCTATCCCTCCAGCATGTTCTGTTTATTGTGGTGACAAGGTTAAGGTCCCTAGAGCGTGTATAATCGAAAATGAATTCTTCATTCTGGGTAGCATTTTGTTAACGGTAAGAAATGTTCAGACGCATGTGTAGTATGATCTGCTATTCATTTGCTAGCAACTCACCTCAGAATTTGTTTACTTCTCTGAAGCAATCACGTTCGTTTTTCACAATGGAAGCTGAAGCTCTTGATAATATTTCTTCTGCAGTTCATCAGGAAATCCTTCAGATATGGACTGGTCCTCTATACTTGAACAGAATGATACCACAGTTCTTTTCATTGCAATATGGATTCAGCAGCATGACATAATTATGGTGCAGGGAAAAATATCCTAATGTTAACAGTGCATAATGCAAATATTTCAATAGCATGAAACATACAAAGTTAGTGGCTAAAGTTATTAGCAGTGACAGGGAAATTAGATTAGATTTCAGCACTAATCTCAGTCTGTTAGATGCACAGTAAGTCATAAATTAACAACTAGTTTCCAAAAAAAAAATGACTGAGCATCTTGCTGTGTCAAGTAAAAATGAATCATTACAACTTGCTTTTCAAACTTTTACATTAAGGCTTAAATATAAAAAAGAAAAAAACTGAAGCAGTTCTCTTCAGAAGCTGTAGGACTAGAAAGTAGATCCTGTATAATTTATGTTTCTTGGGTGTCCCAGAGTACTAGAATGTCACTCAGAAGATGGACCATTCTGTTATCAGTGGTTACCTCCTGGGTCAGCAATGCCCTGAACAGGAGAGTCTGTTCCAGATCCCTATACACCATATCAGTGTGCATGCATTAGAGGATGTTCCACAGTTCCTGCAGTGGTTAACGTCCCTCATGCAGACCACAGAGCATACTCAACATCTCTCTTATGATGTGAATAGTGACCACCTGTACCTGGATCACTGACCTGCACATCCACTAAATGATGCCAAGGGTGACATCCAAGACTGGGAAAGTCCTGCAGTTATGGCAGTGATGGCCACCTACACTGCTAACCCCAAGGCTGTATCCCTGTGCCCAGAAGCAGTGCAGCATTTCATGTCATGTGGGATGGTAACATCTCTGTAGCAGTGATACAGCTGACATGGACAGGATGACCTTCACTGAACACAGCTGATGCCAGAGGTTCATCCTAGCCCCTCCACTGTCACCTCAGCTGTGAGTGATATGTGTGTTACTCTACTGTTATCATTGCAAACAATGACACTGTGTCATCAGACTGTGCAGTATGAACAGGATTGTTATCAGCCACAGGCGATCTGCTGATATCAGGCATGTTCCAACCTATTGTGCTGGATTCCCTCCAAGTGAAACCTGCGAACGTGTATAGAAAACATATCTGTGGAAATGCTGGATCATATTTGTAACTCCCACCATCATATGACCCACAAATTGCTACATGCCAGTCATACACACAGTCTATGGGCACATGCATATCTTGTGATGCAGGTTGCCCCTGATGCAGCCATAATGCCTTTGGATGAAATAAATGCACTTGTATTTGGCTGAGTAAATCATTCACAGTTGCAGGTCTCTGTCCTACAGGCATGGCATATGATACTAGTCACAAGTTTCATCCCTTATAGACACCTGGGCAGGCAACACCAGTCTTGCTCCTACATCCAAGTCACTAAAAATGAGAGATACCAGGAAGTCCTTCATCTCTGTGAGATACTTCTGTGTTAGTGGTGCCCCACCATTGGTTAGTCCATCTCTGGTACTTGCCTGTGTCTTAGTTCTGGTGTGTAGTATCATTAAGCAATAATCCATGACTGGGTGTGGGTCCATCAGGATTTACCCATCGTTGGTGTGGTTTGGTCATGAGACAAAGCTGAGTGATTTAAAAAATGCCAACTGTGGGTAAATCCTAATATACCCACACCCAGGAATGCAATATGGGTATTATATAATGACATTATTTAAGAAAGAAATTGCTTACCTTTCTTAAATAACATCTTTGTATAAGGGTGCTGAAGTGTTCCTCTGAGTTTTTCCTCCTTTATTGATGTACTGCGCAGGCGTATGGGACTTGCATCCCCACACTTGCACGGTACATTAGTGCAGTGCAGGAGAAGCAATCAAGGAAAGAGCATCTCCGTTGCTGTTTTTTTTTCTGTCAAGATTTTATGAGGGACAGTGCAGAAAGAAAAGAAAAATCAGTCATGTTTCTGTTTCTTTATTTTTGAGAATGTACCTGATTTTTCTTCTGTTTTGCTCTGCCCTCAACATATTCCAATTGAAAATCCAGCTGCTCTATTCTACTGGTATATGCTCAATTTACAACAGGCACAGTGATTGGGCTGTCCAATCAGTGTGCTCATTTTTGTAATACAAATGAGTTGCCATTGTAAAATACTGGTTATCTTGCAACATACTTCTCCTATTGTCATATTATGGCCAGCCACTACATTACTGTCCTGCAGCAGTCCCTGCAACATCTGGTCCTGAAAGATACTGTCAATTTTACCTTTCTGAAGAATATGCATGCTATGTAGACATAGGGTCCATATTAACATCCCCATCTCCTGTTTAGTGAACGTTTCCAACTGTTGCTATGTCTTTGGACCCATGTCAACTTCTACACCTGTGGGTTACATATGTGAATCAGTATGTGCATGCATAACTGTCCATGCTAGCTGACAATAGCTTCCATGCTGCCTCCAGTACCCTTACCCTGGCTACAGCCCTGTGTGATGATGTATAGAAACTGTTCTGACACTATGGCATAGTGTGGCAACTGGGAAAATGTTAATCATGCTTGCTGTCCATCACTTGTGTGTAGATAACACACTCTGTGCATGTATATAGCACACTCTGTACATGTAGATAGCACACACTGTGCGTGTAGATAGCACACTCTGTGCCCGGTGCACTGGAGGCCCTTCATCCCTTGTAGCACATATGACAGTGTTGTAACAGCTGTACAGCAGGAGACAACAAGACTGGCAATGTTCAATGTGCTCCATCAGCTTAAGCCCCCCAACAAAGCTGCAGCCTATCACCTATCACATGTGCCTTGTCAGGATGAGAGCCCTCCCCCAGCTAGTCAGTCTCCTATGTTTTGTGCAGTGCTACCATACAAACTCTGCAGCTCTGTGATAGTGCCTGTTGCTTCCATGCACCCTTGTGTGGTCATTGCAGTCCTGGGATCCATTACCAGTTGTTCTGTCTGCTGTCATTTTACCTGTATGGTAGTACACTCTGACATAGACTACATTTAGATTCTCTACTTTGCTTGCCATAACATGATCATAACAAGCCTGTGCTATGAGACCTATTCTTGCTCATTCCGAGGCTGTCAGGTCAAGTAGGGTGTGCACAGTTGGGAAGGCTGGACACTCTACTGTCATTTTTCATCCCACTACCGACCACATGCATCACACTACTGTTAATGTACACTGTGCTACCTTCCTGTCCATTGATGGCCATCACATGGGGTCTGCTACATTTGACTATGTGCACCCAGCAACCATGTTTCATCTAGGATTAGATCTAGAGAGTGGATATGGCCTCATCAGGCACAGAATCTGGCAGGGCTCCTGCCTAGTGCAGCAAGAACTATAAGAAATATCTTTGGCTACTACACAAGCATCATCAGGAGTGCCTGCTGAGGGACAATTAGGGCCATCTTTGTAAAGCAGAAGCCTGGTACCAGTTTGCCAAGTGTAGTGAGTGATGCCACTGGCATCACCCACTCTGGTGAGTACTACAGGTGACATATAGTGACCTAAAGAGGCACCACACAGATATTCTCTGCCAATGGAAAGAAGACATTAAGGAAACACAGCAATCATTTTGTTGCATGCAATCTGTTCTACGACTGGCACTGTGCAGTAGGACGTAAATGTCTTCTGCTAACATGGGGTATGCTGTGATCATTTTTTTCTTCTTCTTCTGTTTTCCAGTGCCACAGGAGATGGAAGAAATTAGAATTACCTACCAGGGAATAAAAGACAGGCTCTTTTCGGTTGGTATGGTTGAGTAAGTATAGGCCATTGCTGACCGTAATGTAATATTGTAATAAAGTACACAATACATAACTAATTAGTCTTATTTGTGGCTCTGTTTTTTTTTAACATTTTTTATTTATTTATTTATTTTTATTATCTTTTCCTGCAGGATCAGCTGGGGAGCAGGCAGAGGGAAGGAGAGGGGAGGCAGAAGTGACAACACTCTTCAGCAGCTACTGCTCCTATCATTAGATACCTAGAGGTTTCCTAGCTTGCTACTCTGCAGGGTTATGAAGGTCTCCCTGTGGAAGGTGACATGGATGGCTCACTGGAAGCCTCTGTTGCAACCTCTCATGAAACGACTGTGACTTGCAGCTAATATCCCACTAGACTGCCACTAATAATGTGACATCCCCCACTTAAAACCCAGGTCAGTAATTAAGGAACCTCAATCTCCACCACTGACTCCAGTGTGGGAGCATGTCAGAAAACACCAAGCACAGAGCACACAAGAGTAAAATTCCACAATTTCCCTTGAAAGCACAACAGGAACACACTCTATTTCCTGGGACTGGACTCCATACTTCTGTCCACCTCAAATGTAATCCTTTATTATACACTTCAGAGCAATGTGTTCCAGTTTAAGACCTCTGACTCACTCACAAATTTAAACCTCATACACTCTAACACTTATGTGAAGCCTGACACAGACTTCAAGCTGTGTTCCCTCCCCTATACAAATGGTAAATGCTGCCACCAGAGTCAGACAGGTCCACACACCCTTCAAAGGGTAATCAATTATTAAACATTAAATATCAAAATAGATTATAGTTATGATCAGAAGCAGCCAGGCATTTGAGGTGACCCGGAGAGTATCAAACTGGTATAAGCACACTCTAAACGCTAACGAATACACTGATTGTCCAGCCACAATGTAAAGTAATAAAAACCCTTTAATAATAAGTAAAATGATTACAAGAATGTAAATCAATAACTTTCAATAGACACCAGAATTCAATCACCAGAAATATAAAATTAAACTGTTGGATAGAAGTCCATCGTCTTAGAAAAACTCTATCTAAATAACTAGACTTTCCTAATTTTTATATATAAATATATATATATATATATATATATATATATATATATATATATATATATATATATACACAGTTTTATTCTATTTAACTAGTCTGAACTACTTTGCTATTTCTTATATTAATGTATTTTTTGTGTGTGAATTGTTTTGTATTTTACCCAGGCTATGCCTAAAATTGGTCAGTATTGGTCAGCACACTACCCCTATAAACAAATATAAATAAATAAACCCTCACTTCACAAGAATGTCAATGTTTCTAAATCTGTTATAAAACCAGTGCTGAAGTTGTAGTAAAGCACTCTTAGTAAAAAAAAAAAAAAAAAAAAAAAGTTCCATTCTACAAAAATGTTACTATTAACAAATGTATCTTGTTTGTTACAGGAAATTTAAGAAAAAAATGTAAATTTTAACTAATTGTTTTGTTTCTGATTAGGTGGTGCAACTTGTCATTTAATACTTTGAAATTCATGATGTATCCAACATGAACAGAATGTACGGTTTTAACATTTATATATTAAGAATGGTGTTGTTTAGAGCTAATACTTTAATACATGAACGTTTTAATATAAATTAAATGTTTTGAGACAGGTTTTAGTATCTGAAAGTGTCAGCAGAAGATCTTCAGTATAAAAATATATTTATAGGTCAAATACCTAAACATTGCTGGGCTGATTTTATAATTTGCTTTAAAAGTCCAAAGAAAGGGATTCATTGTTAATGATGAAAACTTAAAAAGAGCCTGCAAGAAGGATATTCTCCATAATCTTGCACATTGAAGAATTTCTGCCATTATATAAATAAGAAATGGAGCATTATAAAAGAATCCTTTAACAATACTGTATACATCTGATGGAATATGGAGTTTTGATAGTACTCAATATTTAAGATCTATTGATAGTATTAAAGGCCTTGTGAGCATTTGTTGGCAATAATTGATACATTTAAGTCAGGGTTACTTTCATGTATCTGGAAACAAAGGGGATTATTCAGAAGAACAAAAAGCATAAAACTGCTGTGCAGAGATAAATAGCACAATGAAGTTAGCGCACAAATCCTGATAGGGATCAGGCATACAAGGTTGCTAGCACAGCATAGTCATACAGGCATCAGCACTGCAAAATGAAGCTTCGTGCGCGCAGTTGAAGATGGAAGTGACAGTTGCAACTTTCAGGCTCAGAAACGAACAACACAATAAAGAAGATGTGGCAGAATTTAGTGACCAGTTAATTTTCAATTTAGCTTCTAAAGCTTTATCGGAAGCTCAATATTCCTTGTTACAAAAAGGGCTAACCTATATTCCTTTAACAGGTATGCTTTTAACTGACATTATTTTAGACATCAAATTGTTTGCTAGAAATGTTATGCTGGGCACTATGTTTCATAACCAGACTCAAGGCAATATATACAAGAAACCCAGCAGTTATGTACCTTTGACTGACCCGGTGTTGGAGACTTTTTGCCAGATGTGTGAAAATGATATAAGACATGTTTATATGAATGGCCCTACACGTGGTAGATTTCATAATTTGAGTAAATCTGAAAGACGAGCTCTATCTGAACTACAAACAGATGATACTATTACATTGCATCCTGTCGATAAAGGTGGTTCTTCTGTAATATTAGACAGAGATTTCTATCTGGAATTAATGCAGGAAATGCTTAATGATGCTAGTGTATATGAAGTAATTGATGTTCAAAAGGTGCATGTATTTATTAATGATGTACATCAAGTTTTAAGGAATAATTTAGCAGCTTGTATGATAACCATGGATTTGTTTAATTATTTTAAAATTAACATGCCCATCGGACCTACCCTGAATGGGTAACCTAAATACAAAAGAGTCTAAACAACCCCCCCCCCCACGCGACCTATTGTATCAGGGAGGGGGTGGGTGACTGAGTCACTTTCTATTTATGTTGAAAAGGAGTTGAGGGGGTTAGTAGGTTCTTCTGCAACTATTTTAAAAGACTTTTTAAGTGATGTGTACACTTGTATTAATAGTATTGATGACATAGGATATGTCTACGTTTTGACCCTGGATGTGCAGTCACTTTTTACATCTATACCAAATGATGAAGGTTTAAATTTTCTGCAGACTTATTTGAAGGAACATAGTGACTTTAGTGACATGAAGATAGTTTTGATTTGTTCCCTTATTGATTTGATATTAGGGAACAGTGTGTTTCTGTTTAATGGCACTTATTATTGGCAGAAGCAGGGTATAGCCATGGGCACACCCTGCACAAACAGTTATGCCAATTTAGTAATGACCCATTGGGAAAATACATACGTCTTGCGAGGAAATAAGTTCTGTGCGCATATTAGGTTTTTTAAGAGATTTGTAGATGATGTCTCTCTTTTGTGGGTGGGCAGTGAAGATGCCATTTTGGAATTTATTGAATATCTACACAATACTACATCTTTTTTTGAAATTCCCTTGTAAGTGTTCAAGATCTGTCATGGATTTTTTTAGATGTTGAGGTGTATAGGATGGAAGATGATACCATTGCTACTAGGCTGTATAGGAAGCCTTGCTGTGTAAACACTACCCTGAAAAGAGATAGTATGCATCCATCCAGGGTTTTTAAGAATGTATTACAAGGGCAGGGAATGAGAGTTTCAAGACTCAACAGTAAGTCGAACACATTTGAATCTAACTTAGATATGCTTGCATCAGAATTTAAAGGTAGAGGGTATAGAGATCTAGAGGTATGTAATATGGTTAGGACTGTCAAGACATCTAGGTCTGGTTTGGCTCAACCATATTTTTCTAGAGGTGAATTGGTTAATCATGCTAACAGATTAATGACAGTGAAAGAAGTAAAAGGGTGAATTTCTTGATGCATTATACCAATGATACCAATATTTTTTGTGACATCATAAAAAAGAATTGGCCTATTTTGCTGTCCAATAATGAGATTGGAGAAGTTGTAGGGCATCATCCACATTTTGTTTTTAAAAATAAAAAGTCTGTAAAAAGACTGCTGTGCTATAAAAATGGGGAGAAGAATGACCAGCCAAAATTTACAGGAACAGTACCTTGTGGGAATTGTAATTTCTGTAAGCATATAGACAAGACTAAAACTTTTAGACACCCAGTAATTGATTATGAGTTTGAATTTAAGGCTGGTGCCACTTGTTAACCTCAAATGTGGTTTACATAGCATGCTGCCAAGCATGCACTTGTTTTTATATAGGAAAAACCAACAGGATGCTAAAAGAGAGAATAAAGGAACATTTTTTGGCCATTAAGAATAGGGATACAAGAAATGCCTAGCCAAACATACAGTAGATAAAGGTGATTTGCACATGTATAAATTTAGGGTTTTAGAATGTTTAAGCCTTGGAAAATGTCTAGGGGACATTAAGAATATTACAGAACAACATGAAACTAACTGGATTATAAGATTTCAGGCTGACAAGCACCCAGGGTTAAATGACAAAGTCTCCTTAAAGTCATTTTTAAAAGCCCGTAAATTATTTAAATAATAGTTATATGTTTGTATATTAGCCAATTATGTCACTTCCTTTTTTGTATATAATGACTTTAGTTGCAGTAGTTTTTATTGGTCTGAAGAAGTGCTCAGTTGGGCATGAAAGCGCTCACCATTTGATTTAATAAAAGACTTTTAGTTTTTATTCCTGCTGCCGTGGTTGGTTCCTTTCAAGACTATATATATGTATATATATATATGTGTATATGTATATATATATATATATATATATATATATATATATATATATATATATATATATATATATATATATATGGTTTCACTTCATAATTTCGAATTACTGAAATCCTGAATTTCAGTAACCCGAGACTATAAAGTCGAACCATTCACAAAACTGAAAGCCACAATCCCGAATCACACAATCACGAACATACATACACCATACACCAAATAACTCACACACCATTCCACCCACAGCACACAAACAAGACAACCCTATACTACAGATAAGCAGGGGAGCTTGCCCCCCCATGTGAGGGGATGCGCCCCCCACACCCCCCTACTTATACATACCAACTCTGAAATCGCATATAACATAAAAAAAAACTTACACCATGCCATCCTCCACTCGCTCGCACACAAATACACATCACACATACACAAGCACCAACAAATGCAACACTCACACTCACACTTACACCTCCCTACCCTTACCCACACATACAACTTACAAAAACACACACAAACACTCACTCACCTGCAATTTCAGGCACCATAATACTACACGTGATGCACCGGAAATACATAAGCACGGATTTGAGATATTCGAATTCGCTCTTATGCACTTTCGGCATTCTGGTTTTAGACTTCATGGTCTCGGGTTACTGAATTTTGAGATTTCAGTAATTCGAGATTATGAAGTGTAACTATATATATATATATATATATATATATATATATATATATATACATGTGTGTGTGTGTGTGTGTGTGTGTGTGTGTGTGTGTGTATATATATATATATATATATATATATATATATAAAATATATATATATATATATATATATATATATATATATATATATATATATATATATATATATATATATATATATATATATATATATATATATATATATATATATATATATATATGTGGGTTCACTACATAATACTGAAGTTCCGCAATCCCCCAGAATCTCGAGATTGCAGAATCTTGAACTAAAAATAAAGTAAAATATAAAACAATGTATTCTAATGTATGTATGTATATATATATATATATATATATATATCTTCTAGTGAATAAGCACAGTGCAATGTACAGTTAAGCAGAGACTTATGTACAATATATACTTTAGTTTCTAAAGTGGATCAATCTCCTGTAAATCTTGAGAGAGGAGGAGTGACTAGGAAAGGAGATAGGGATGGTGTGTAGGTGATATAGCCTGTGTTGAAGCAGGAGCATTTTGCTTGGATGAAGAATAAGTTTTGATTTTCTTTAGGTTAATGGGAAGAGCTTGCCAAAGGGTAGACCTGAGAGGAGAAAGCATGTGCATTGCTGTGGAGTTTGGTTCTAGGAGTAATGGGAGGTGGTGTAGCTTATGAGTAGTGTCTCAAGTTGGATATGGAGTTTTTTTCATAAAGTCTAGCTGCAAAGGGAGCAAATGTTTGGAAATGAGGAACTCAGATCCTAGCAGTAAGTTAGATCTTTGTTTTTGTGATACAGTGATGCTTACAGAGAGGCAAGTATGCAATGAATTGGCAGATTCTCTTAGAGATAGTCTGGAGTGTGGTGATGTTTTTCTTGGAAGCAAATGCAAAGATTGGAAGTCCATATTCAAACTGAGAAAGCAGAACTCCTTTGCTAATGGCTGTCCTGGCTGGTAGGGATAAAAAAGGGAGATATATATATATTTAGAGATTTATAAATGCATGTGCACCTGTTTGTTAGTTAGATGCATTTACACACATATGTTGCTATAATATATGTAGGAATAACATAGTTAGATGCATGCATTTCTGTTTGCTGAAGGGTTAAGAATAAAATAAAATGGCATTCATGTATAAATGTAACATGATGGTACAGCTTGAGAAAAAGTAAGGATAAGCCAGATGTTCAGTTGTGTGTAACAAGCTTCAAGGGAAACAGATAAGGACCCAGGTGCAAGACGTAATTCACCTTAAAACAAGAACACAAAGGAGCTTATTAACAGACTGCATGACATCATTGAAAGACTGCTTTCACACAGAAACATTCCCAAACAGGAAAGACTCCCTAAATGTTTAATAAGCAGATTGTATGACATCAGAAAATACCTAAGTAATGACTTTGAGAGTTCCCAGAAGACAGCTTTAATAAGAATGTATATATGTCAGATGTAATCTGATTTCTTGTGAGATCTGCTTAAATCTGCATACTGGAGATCATTTATGCTGTATGAAAAGTTAACTTGAAGACAGTAACCTTGCAAACTGTACATTAATGTACATGTCTTCTGTTATATAAACAAGTTTTTAGTTTCTGCTCAAAAAAGATAATAATAATATACTGCTGAAAAGGTTATTAATCTGCAAAGTTTATGTGCACTAACCAGACTTTTATTTTACAAGGCATGCAGCATTAGGCACCAACACAGAAGCTACAGTCGGCAGTATCAGTGAGTAAGACAAGACTGTCAGTGACATTCAATCATTCATTTTAAATAACTTTTCGAGATCGTTTTGGCCCAGAAGAGAAGGGAGTTTGTTTTAGCCCTCACTTTGTCTATGTCGAAGTTTTTAGATGGGTCAAACAATAATCCTAGGTATTTGAAGGTGGAGATTGTTTCTGTGGAATGGTTGTATGTATGTCAAAGACAGGTAAGGAGTAAGGTTGCTTGGTGAATTTTCTATGGAGTTCCAAAAAGCATAGTTTTAGTCTAGGTGGGATTGAGAAGTGGTTTATAGTTTATGAGCCATTGACTGAGCTCATGTCTGACTGCAGTTGCCATTGAATGTTGGTGTGAGAGTGACCTGATCAGTAAATTACTATGTCATCAGCATAGAGGATAATTGGGAAATGGGAGGAGGTAACAAGGAAGTTTGTTAAGGAATCTGGAGAAGGGAAGGGGGCAAGAATGGATCCTTGAGGTATACCTTTGATAATAGGTACAGGTTATGAATAGGAGGAGCCTATTTTAACTCTGAAGTCTCTGTCAGTGAGGGAGTTTTTAAACCAGGGAGCAGTTTCTGCACTGATATCAGTTTCAGTTACTTTGTTTTTCAGAAGACAGTGGTTAATGAGGTCAAGAACTTTTACTGTTAATAATATTTCCCCCTTGCAGCAAATAATGCAGTTTTTGAAAATTGGCCATAAATAATTATCCTCCTATTTCAGTCACATATTATTTTTTCTAGCTAGAGAATCTGAGAAGCTGTTAAATAGTTTGATCTGCTCATAAACAAAACACAGAAATATTCCCATATTAGTCAATGTTTTAGTTTACAAATTAATTATTTACATTGAGGAAAAAAAAAAAAGAGTCCAGAAACTAATTGACATAGTTGAGATTTCTTTTGCTGCAAACATCTCATTTCCAATTATCAAAAATCTATATTAAGGCATTTGTTAGCAATGCATTTACATTAACCTCTTTGGGGGCTTCAAATGTCAACTTCAGGTGAACCTCTGACTTATCAGTTCTAACCATGAATACAAAACAGCATACCAAATGGTTCTAGACAGATTGTCAGATCACCACACAGTGAAGCAATACAGGCAATAATATTCCATACGGATTAAGGATTTCCCCAAACATAAATGGAGTAGGAAATCAACAGAAATCTGCCAGTATGGTTGAACTATGACAGGAGATAAGATGCATGTGGTTTGGGCTTGGAATGTCTGACAATAACTCAACAAATTTCCAACCAAACACCATTCAAAACAAAATCCCCCCAAAAAACATGTTTTGCAAAATATTGAAGCCCCCATCCACTATTTCTCATGCATGCTCACCCTACCCCTATCCCTGACCCTACCCCTAACCCCTAGCCCTTACTGTAACCATAAACCACATAGACTCACAGGTGCAAACACATTCTGAATGCTGTGCTGAAATACTTGGTATCACCTAATGTTTTGTCATTCTACTTTCTCCTACTTTTGTAATTATGATATTCAAAAATCAGAGTTTAGCCCCTCAGTAGATTACATTCCATCTTTTGTCAGGTACCCTGAAGAAAAAAGTTGGATCCAGTTTGCCAGAATTAGTATTTTATAGCTAAGTAGCTAACAAAAAAACAGTTTAAAGTGAGAATAGGATAAGCTGATATTTAGTTCAAAAATTCAGAATCCAGGATAAAAGGCAAGAATAAGAACAGAAGAAAGAATTCTGAAGACTTCTGTCCACCCATCTTGTAAATAAGGGTAAGTGCATTGTTGTCTGACAACAGATCAAGCAAGATCGAACAAGAAACTAAACTGTGACTTCTGAATATCAGAAAGTTAGAAGTGTCAGTAAATAGAATGCCGAAACATTGGGTTATACTTAATGTTTTGGCATTCAGGGTGTGTGTGTGTGTGTGTGTGTGTGTGTGTGTGTGTGTGTGTGTGTGTGTGTGTGTGTGTGTGTGTGTGTGTGTGTGCTTATGTGAGTGTATGTGGGTTAGGTTAGAGTAAGAACTAGAGAACAGGATGGCTGTTGCATTATGGATGTGCACTGTATGTTTGTAGTATGTATGACTATCTTATTTGGCACTACTGTTAGGAAAAGGGTGATTTGTAACATCGAATTAAGGTTAGGGGAAAAGGTAGGGTTAGGGTTAGCACACGATTAAGGTCTGGCATGTCAGCACTGCTGTTTTGCGATCAGTATTTTTTTCCATTTTTTTTTGTTTCATCTGGTCTCTCGTGTCATGTATTTTGCATTAGGTAGGAGATTCATCTGATTACTACCAGGTACTCATTCCTTCATAATCCCTGTCATTTCAAACATGGTGACGGTTATTTGCTGAATCACTAACACTGAAAGGCATGTTAGAGCAAACCTGCAGTCTTCTTCATTTTTTTTTTTTTTGGATGGGTGGCTTTTGTACTGTCATCAAATTTTGTTTTATAATATAAAGTTGTTTCTTGGGAGGAGTTCCTTTCTTACTCTCTACTACATACATTTACTAATTAAAAAAAAAACCAAAGAAAAACAATGCAGTTATGCAATTTCTTGCCTATTATATAAGTACTACAAGTCCAACTCATTCAGAAGATGCCAGGCCTACTTAGCATTAAAGTTAAATTAACTCTCTAATCTGAATGAAAAAAAGATGCTTTGATTGTACCTAGACAACAGCATGTATTGTTCTGGCACTGACTACTCAAGACGAAGTTGAACAGCTTGCACTACCTTTTCAATTAACACAGAAGCTCATTTTAAAACAATGCTGGTCTGCCATTATCTCTACAGGCAAACAAGGCTGCAGTTTAAGCAGGACAAGACATTTTGTTCTAGCACTCAGATAATGTGCCTTAAAGCTCTGCACAGTTCTTTCTTTAACTGGAGTCTCGCGCCATGAACTATAGCCATTACATCATTTAGGCTGCACCTTTGCTGAATTTGAATCATACCAGTGAGCACAACTATAAGCTTTTCATTTTTTAGGAGGATGTAAGGAGTTTACATCCTATAGTTCACTAAATACCCTAATTGTCTCATAATCTACAGTTTTTGACTGCATTCAGTGTTCGAAATCAACATGAGTGGAAACTTTAATTTCTGACCTTGAAATCTATTTGAACACTCTTGAGTGTACTTGTTTGCTGTTAAGTACTGTCCACCATACACCATTTCTAAAAATGACCTCCAGAGACACTTTCCTGAATGTATAAATTGATACTTTTAGCAGTGGCAAACAGCAATTGCTACAGCAAAAGAAACACAATTGGATTTGCCACTAATATGACTCTAGCACCAAGTTAAAAAAAATTAACCTTTCCTTAACTTCAGAACATAACTGTAGCTGTTTCATATTGCTTTTTCTATTATCTTTCCCAGTCTTAAAAAAGAAACAGCTCTTAAAATTTGGATACACTCTTTTAATACAATGGGGCAAAACTGCTGGCATCAGAGCACCTTGTATGTGCATACATATGCCTGAACATGTATGTCATGCAGGTAGATGTTTTCAATAAAGGATTTCACTTTAAAAGCATGTTTTCAAAAATGACTACTGTACAACAAATTTATTTTAAAAAGGTAAGAAATATGCAATCTGTGCTTTGATGCAGATGGGAGAAATTCTGTCTGTTACCCTGGTACTGGCACATTCAAAACAAATACAATTACCTTTTAATATACAAACTAAAATAACAGTCTAGAAAATGTTTTTATATGAAAGGTAAATCCTAGCACCCCCCCCCCCATGTAGTGGACTACACCCAATACCTCCTTGTGTTAATATACTAATTTCTGTCACTGGCCTTGACCAATTGCAGCTTTTAGAGAATATTGCATCCTGTTTCCTTACTGATACCATCCATTACCAAGATATACATTGATTCTGTAGAGCCAACACCGGCTCCCATTAAGGTCTCATTGCACCTTAATGTACTTGTGTTGATACACTTAGCCTTGCACAATATGGGTACTCCTATATATGAAAGAAGTCTTGGTCCTATTCAGTTCATAGCTTATTGGTTCATAGGTAAGTACTAGGCTAGCTGCCCTTGCAGGCCATTTTAAGACTAGCCAATTTCTCTTTTTGTGCTCAAATTAACCTATCACATTTGTTTAGAGACTGACCTTACCCACAGCATGGTCTATAATTATATATTACCCATAAAGAAAATAGGGTCTATGTTAGATCACCGAATGCTTAAAAAAGCGAATGGTGATTAATCGACCTTATGTAAGTGAAAGCTTACAATCTTGAACTGTCAGAACAGCGATTTTTTTTTCCTAGGGAAAAAAAATTGCTGTTCCAAAACACATACACACAACACAAGCACACCAAACAAATAGCAATCCACACACATACACCTAAAATCTGACAGCTAACCCTACACTAAACTATACACACACCACTAACTATCCACTTACCTTAACCCAAACCCTAACCCTAAGGTCCGTCACTATCACACACTCACCTCACCTGCTCCCTAACCCTAACTCACCTAACCCGCCCTAACCCTCACGTCCACACAATCGCACACTTACCTGAACCTAACCCGTAACTTTCCACCACAGCACTGAAAATACCAAAGTAACAGAAACGGACAACCAAATTCTTTCCCTAGGAAAAAATTTGGATTTCTGTTCATAGGTTCATAGGTTTATACTAGGCTATCTGCCCTAAGGCATTTATAAGCCTAGCCCAAATTTTTGTGGCTTACGCCACCCCTTATATGAAAAATACTGTGCCCATTAGTTTGTTGTGCCTCTGTCCAGCAGTGACACAGAGATGATTCCCGGGGTAAACCTACGATCTCCCATCCACAGGTCTAGATTTCTCTTGAACAGAGTCAGCGAGGTGCTCTGCCTCACATGGACCGGGATTTTATTCCACAGCATAGGGAGTCTCTGAGTGATAAATCTATCCCTCCAGCACGTCCTATTTATATCCGTGCTAAGGTTTAAGTCGCTTGCTCTAGTGGTTTTGGTGGATTTGGATTTTTTGAGGTGGAGCATGTCCACTAATTCCGGGTTGGACATGGCCTTGTATGTCAGGCACATGTCACCTCTGAGCAGACGGTATGCGACTGAATAGAGCTGGAGTTTCTTCAATCTGGCAGCATATGACAGATTTTGGAGTCCCTTTATCCTTTTGGTGAGGAACTTTTGGGGTCTCTCCAATTGCTGCAGATGTCGGGTGAGGTACATCCCAAATGGGGCATTGTACTCGATCATTGGTCTGATAAGTGAAGAGTACAGGGGAACAATAACCTCACTAGATCTGGATGTGAATCCCTTCATGATCAGGTGGGCAATGTAGAAGGTCTTTCTAACCACTTTAGCAATGTGAGTGTCAAAAGAAAGGCCACTGTCAACCTGGGTCCCCAGGTCCCTGATAACCTCTTCTGTGCTTAGTGGATTGCCACCTATATGGTAGCTTGGGGTTACCTTGTTTTTCCCGAAGGGTATGATGCTTTGATATTTTAAGCTTTCACTTACATAGGGTCGATCAATCACCGTTCGCTTTTTTAAATGTTCGGTGATCTAATATAGACCCAGAAAATAGCTGAGATCATACCATAGATAATTTGAGGGGACCTATGCATGGGATAAAGCATTTAGGAGCTGCTTTTGTCCATTAGTAGTAAAGGGGAGAGTCCAGGGGTAAATGTTATGTTTCTCATCCATAGATCCAAGTTGCACTTGAATGTGGAGGGGGATACATTTTTGTTTTATGTGGATGGAGAGTCTGCTCCAGAGCAGCGGTATCCTCTGCAAGGTTTACTTGTCCCTCCAACCATTCTGTTGATGCTGAAACTATAAGACTCTATAAGATTTTTGCATTCCTCTTCACTGGGATTGTTAAGAATTCCAAGAGTTAACCTTGAATCCTTCAGCACGTCTGTTTTGTGATCAGGCAGTTCACCCCTGTGATCTACTTCTCTGTTGTTAGCAGAGTTTTCCACACTGGCTATTTTAAAAGGTTGCTGTAGACCTATCTTTTTTGACCATTTATATTAACATTGTCTCTCTCTCCCTCCCACAATGTCTAGTTTTAAACACTCACTAAAGAACCATTAATTTTACTTCTAGCCAAAACTTTTTTTCTGTACTGTTTCACTTGTCCTTTGTTGTAATAGTGCTTTTGGTTTTAGCTGCACTTTTTAAAAAGTTCGAATATGAATGTGAATTTAACTTGATTATCCATGTTATAGTGAATTTGATGGATCTACTTTATCCTCTCCAAAGACGATTGCATCGAATACGAATCGCGCGACACATAAACAGTGAAACGCGAATACATCAAACCAAAGAAACTGCGAAATTTAAAATGTCGAGCTGTCATAGTTGGCCAAGCCCACCACCCACAACACACTACGTACCCAAACACAATAACAAAATACACATACATACACTAACAAAAACCCTACTTCTAACCCTAAAGTAAAGCACCAAAACCCTACGTCTAACCCTACACTAAACCCCACATACACAACTATCTATGCACTATCCTTAACCCCTCCCTAACCCTAAGGTCCATAACTACCGCACACTTACCCTACAAAGCTATACCCAAACAAACTGAAATTCCACACACATGCACTTAACAAAATCCTACACTAAACCTTACATACATTACTTACCTATGCACTTACCTTAACCCGCACTCTAACCCTATGTTCCGTAACTATAGCATACTTATCTTACGAAGCTATACCGCAGATGGGCCAACTATGACTGTTCAACGTTTTCAATTTCGCAGTTTCGTTGGTTCGACGTATTGGTGTTTCACTTTTTATGTGTCACGAGATTCGTATTCGACGGAATCGTCTTTTTGAGAGGATAAAGTAGACCCAATTTGATTACGGCCTCTGTTTTGATAACTTCAACACTGTGCAGCTATGTTGCAGTAGAAATAGATGTCAGATGCAAAAATAAAGGGGTGCGCTTTAGTAGGTATATATGCATACATGAACATAAATTGGTAATCTTCCATACAATGTATTTTCATATATTTATATTTCTAAAAACTAATACTTTATCTAGCTGAATCACATACATTGATATCATAGACAAAACTACCTTACAATCCTTCTCACACTACTGCTATGCATGAGAGATAACATGAAGTTTAAACATTGCAGCAACATTGATATTCAATTAAACATTATTATCAGTAGTAACTGAAGCAGTGGAAACAGGTTTCTGCATGTTGAGCTGTGACGATTCTAATGCTTCAAAACACATCATATGTAGTCTCTTCTCCATTAGTCCTGTATAAACAAGTAAAACAAGTGACAGACACACAGCTGGAAAAGTCAGCAAAGTCCATATTAAACCTATATTCACTTTGCAAATCCAAATGTTTTCTTTCTGATTCAGAAGATATTCAGCCTACATATGGATGAGAGACAGAACTTCATTTAAGACTTCAAGAAAAATGAGAAACCCAAAAACAAAAGCTGATTTGGAGATCAGCCTACCAGATTTTAAACTACTTACCTGCACTACAGTCTTCTCTTACAGTAACTACTGCTGTCTTCTCTCTCTCCCTTGACATTTCCTTCTACCAGCTTAACCAAATCCAGACATAATTCATACAGTTCTGATTACTCTATAACTGGTACTGCATTGCCGGCAACCACTTAATGTAGTCTTTGCCAGTAAGATCAGTTTTAACAAGTTGAGAAAAGAAGAAATATTTTGATATTTTAAATTAATTTACTATAAAATAGTCATTCTGTCAAATCAAAGGATACATCTTTGCTCTTGATAAAAAGAGGCAGAGAGGGACAGAGAGGAACTGTGCACAGGGGTTTTGTTTGTATATACATGCACACATGTAATGTGAAACCAGATAACACAATTTGTAATTCTGCTGAGGTGAGACTCGTGCAAGTGGACTGTGTAAAATCAACCTCACTGAATGGTAGAAACTATAGTTTGTGTATGTGTGTGTGTGTGTGTGTGTGTGTGTGTGTGTGTGTGTGTGTGTGTGTGTGTGTGTGTATATATATATATATATATATATATGTGTGTGTGTGTGTGTGTGTGTGTGTGTGTGTGTGTGTGCGCATTTGTGTATGTGTATGATTGTGAGTGTGTGTGTGTGTGTGTGTGTGTGTGTGTGTGTGTGTGTGTGTGTGTGTGTGTGTGTGTGTGTGTGCCCCACACTGTTCCCTCAATTTCTGATACTCATCGTCTTTCAAAAGAATACTTTCAGTGGGTTCATTTATCCAGTGAGTGTCAGTGGTTCTCAATATGGCACATGACCAATTGTTAGAAATCATCTACAAATGTTCACGTAAAAGATGTAAATGCACATGGTTTTGTACATTAGAAAATACTGCAACAATATGGGTCCTACGTCCTGACTTATATGCATACTGTATTTAATCCTAGTTTTCATTTTATTTTGTAAGACAGCATTAACTGTACAATCCCTACATTTTTGTTTAATTTACATAACTTTCAAACAGTGAACTTATTTGCTGAGACACTTGTGTGTGTGCTATTATGTGTTGTTATTTTTTGCATTGTCATGTGTGTAACTGGTTTCCGTTAGAGAGGCCTCTGATCTTTTGGTAAGTTACTAGTGAGAACCTCTGCATATGTGGGTTTATGTGTCATGTCCTTATTTAGTGTGGAAAGTGTGAGTATTTTGACAATCTGTTTGGCATTCAGTTTGTCCTTATGTGAGAGTCTTGCCTCCGATTTCATAGTGTAACTACATCTCTCACATAAAGTATTTGTTTCAGGTGTAAGTGGTTGTCAGAATACACGAGACAATTGCTACATTGCCTCAGGATGCCCATGTCTATCAGAATGGCCAGAAAGATGAAGGGAAACTGCCCATCCATGACAGCAGGCTCTTACTGTATGTTTTATTAGGGAAGGGAATGGGTTAATTTGACAGAACTGTGTAGGTACTGCTGAGACTACAAGAGGGACCTATACTTTGTATAGGCTAAGGTTGATCAATAAAGCATCACTGCTCAGTGCGCAAATGCGTTGCTCCTAGAGCAGTAGAAAAGCTTGGAAGGGTTTCACTGACAGCAGTTTAGGGAAAACCTGAGCTTCTAGGCTTTTGTGTCTATATAGGGCACTGCTAAGCAATGTGAGGCTTAAATATGAGCAAAAAGAATAAGTTTTAAGCTAACTACCGATCAGGAAAGCGCACAATAAGCCTTTCACCAGCAATCCCCAACTCAAGACAGGTTAAATCAGCACACTTCTGCCACAGAGGTGCAGAAAAACATCTCCATAATATAGAATAGCTTGTTTGGAGCCCAAGTGTAACAAGGCCACAGAAACTACCTACAACAGCCCTACAACTAACAGAAACAATGTAATACAGTGCAATAAACTACTTAAAGCAGCAGCAGCATACAATACAGCTTTTTTTTAACTGCTAAAGTATAGTCAATGTATATAAGAGAACTTAGGTAAGAGGGCAGTACAGGCATTTAAAGTGATAATGATGTGGGGAGGGGTAGAACTAAGTATGTAGTAGAATAGATAGAAATATGATCTGGAGAGGGTGAAGAACTTAACTATTATGCCACACCCAAGTTTGTAACTGTGAAGGAGAAATTATATTCCATATGTATATGTGTGCGTGTGTGTGTGTGTGTGTATGCATATATATATATATATATATATATATATATATATATATATATATATATATTATATAAACAGACAGACACAGTTTTGTCGACACTAGCTTTGGTTGACATTTAACAGATAAAATTTGGTCAGCTAAATAGACGGTTAACAGATGTGCAGGATCACACAATTCTCAGGGTTGTGGAATATGCCCTTTCACTGATATTGTGAAGTCTTGCAGTTAGTATAAATAATTAACAGGGGTGTGGGAGGTGCAAAAAACAATGCTTTCTGTTGATTTTTTCACTTTTGTTTTTGCATGCAGTGAGGCTGTTGCTCAATGCATGCAGAGTAGCATGTTGATGTTTGCAATGTCAACGTTTTCTAGCTGACATTGTGATTGTCAGCATTTGGGTGTTTTGTGCAAACTCAGTATATGTATGTGTGTGTGTATATATATATATATATATATATATATATATATATATATATATATATATAATTTTTTTTTTTTTTTTTTTTAATTACGTCGTTTTACTTTAAAGCTTGTTTGATTTTTCTCTAACTATATAGAACTAACAGTAGCTATGGCTACAGTGAAAATTCATTTGTAATTATAGGGGGTGTAATGGCCTGATATTGTGTAGTCCTGGCTGAAAGAGATTCCTTTGTCATGGTCTGATTATCATGCCTGGAACAGATCTGCTTCATAGTTGCAGACTGTGTTTCACACAATGAGATTCCTTTATTCTAGATGCCCATTCGACAGTACTAGGGGAAGAAGTAATACACGGGATTTGTTGGCCGTAACAGTCTGAGCAAGCTGAGGCTAATGACAGTTAACAGTTGCTTGAAAGTAGCATTTACCCCAGACTGTCCTTCATCCTTCTCACTATATGACCCAAGTAACTAATCAGGAGCCACAACATCTCAAGAACATGCAATCATAATTTCACTGTGATGATGTTTTATTCAATTTTATAAGAGTTCTTTACACTTCTGTGAGTTTTTTAACAATGGACTCAATTTATAAAAGCAATTTAAGGTCATGATGGCTAACACACAGTGCAAACCAGTGAATGTCTTTTGTTGTCTTGCACTCCTTCTAGAATTAGTAATATATAATGAAAGGCTTTGCCTCAGCTCCCTCTGTTATATAAGTTTTCAGTCTTGATTGTAAATCCTTAAAAGGCATTTACTGACTTGTTCTGTTGATCATCTACCATGTTAATGAACAGCTTTCTGCAAACTTCTGATTGCTGATACACTTTCATCATATCACATGGTTAACCTTGTAAATAGTATTGGGTGTTTTATTTCAAGTAGATCACATGCTCTTTCACAATAATTGAAGTTTTAAAATATACTGCATCAGACTCATATTTAGGAAATATAACAATCACACTTCAGGCAGGTGACTTTTTTCTATATGGCACATTTAGCAACATTTGGAAAACATTTAGCTGCAAATCATTTGAAACTATTCCTGAATGGATAAAACACACAATAAGACATTCTGGGACCAGGGGCGGCTTGTGCTATAGGACTGCAAGACTGCAGCCCCCCCCCACCTGTAGAAGAAAAGAAGAAAAGAAATAAAAAAAATTACGAGTCTCGGAACTCCACGCATGCATGCCTGGAGTTCCTGGTACTCACAGAACTCCAGACTGCTGTGGCAGTCCAGATAGGGGAGAAAGGCATCTCTGCCCTGGAGCCCAGAAGTCTGTGTGGTGACAGCTGCACAGAACAGAAGGACACCAGAGTGCATCACCCGCAGCCTACTGTCACGGAGCCAAGAGAACTGGAAACCAGCCATTAGCAGGTGTGTGTGTGTGTGTGTGTGTGTGTGTGTGTGTGTGTGTGTGTGTGTGTGTGTGTGTGTGTGTGTGTGTGTGTGTGTGTGTGTGTGTGTGTGTGTGTGTGTGTGGGCGGATTTAATGCAGGGTTAAGAACTGCTGCTGCGGATTTAATTCAGGTAAGATGTGTGTGTATGTGTGTGTGTGTGTGTGTGTGTGTGTGTGTGTGTGTGTGTGTGTGTGTGTGTGTGTGTGTGTGTAATGGCCCAGTTGCTATCTACTGGTGGCTAGAGAATACTCAGGCTTGAACCCTGTACCTTGGGTGCAGGTTGCAAGGGCCTGAATTCCCTAGCCACCACCATTTGTAAAAAATTTGCAAATTTTTGCTTCATATTTGTTCTGTTCCTCATGAAATCTGTGGTTTCTGTATGTTTGTTTTTCCTTGCAAAGTCAGTAGTGCAGTGGTGCACTGGTAGCATTGTTGCCTAACAGCTATAGGTTCTCTGGTATGATTCTTGGGTGGGGTGCCTTCTGTGTGGATTCTGCATGTCCTCCCATCTTACAAAGACATGTGTCTGGAGTGTTTGTCCCTGTTCTGCTGAAAATTGGCTTTTGTTCCAAGTCAGACTTAGGTTCATAGGTTCATAGGTAGGTATGAGGCTATCAGCCCTGGGACCTATACAAGCCCAGCCAAAAAGGTACCCTGGCTTTTGCCACCCAAGAAAATTATTTTCCTGTGCCACTGTCAAGCAGAGCCACAGAGGTGATCCCCGGGGTGAATTTCCTCTTTCCCATCCAATCATCAAGATTTCTCTTGAAGAGTGCTAATGAGGAGCTTTGCTTGATATTGATAGGTAGTTTATTCCAGAGTATTGGAAGTCTCTGTGACAGGAATCTATCCATCTGGCATGTTCTGTTTATTGTGGTGACAAGGTTTAGGTCCCTAGAGCATGTAGCGCTGAAGGATTGGAATTTCTTTAAGTGGAGCATGTCCAACAGCTCTGGGTTTGACATAGCTTTGTACTTTCCTGGTTAACAAATGTTAAATAAAAATAACAGGCATTTGAATTTCAGACTTCATATTCTTCAGAAAGTACATGGTAACACAAAACCTTTTATTCCAGCAATTTTTCTAAGTTTATAACATGGATATTTGAAATTTGTCCCTGTTTTTGGGACTGTATTTCCCCATTATTGGCTTTGTCCATGTTTTTTGGGCTAAGGTTGAGAGCTATGGTGAGAACTGAATTCACTGAATATGTTCGGGGGCTGTATTCCCCCATTATTGGCTTTGTTCAGGTGTTTTGTGCTAAGAGGTAGACAGCTATGGTGAGTACTGAATTCACTAAATGGTAGCTATTTAAGTTTCAGTCTTCCTGTCTTTCACAAAACAGCTGATATGGCATAGTGGTATGTTGCTCTGACTGTTTTGCACAGGGTCCCCTGGGTTCAAGACTTGGCAGTGAAATGTATGGTGGTAACACAGCATTTTATTCTAGCAACTTTCCACCATTATACAAGTAATGTTTAAAATGTATCCCTGGTTTTGGGGCTTTTGTCCCCCCCCCCCCAATAAATGTTGGCTTTTTCCATATTTCTTGTGCTGCAAAGTTCAAAGATACAGCTGAGTATCAAGTAGATTTTACAAGGAGCTGAGAGCTGCAGGGGAACAAAAGTTTAGTGCTGCTTATGCTGAGTCTGCTTGCATTGTTAATAGCACAACAGGTAGTGTACTTGCTTTTGATGCAGAAGGCTGTGGGTTCTACTCTCACAGTAAGTAGATGCATTTCTGATACTGTACTGCCTTGTAAAGGGGTGGATGCTGCAGTCCTTTTTAGCAAAGATACCTAGTAACTATGAACCTGTTATCAGATTGCCATCCATTCCCTATTGCAATATTACTAGCTTATCATTTTTTTAATGCAACATAGGCAATTTATTCCTCAAGAGCAACAGGCACTTTATTTGTAGATGAAACAATGACATATAAAGTTGTTTGGTAGCAGCAACCTCTTCATTAGTTACAGATTTCTTTAATGTGGAATTATTTAGATGACTTTTACTTCTTCAGAGATTGTGCATATTTACTGATACTGGTGGACTGTAGAAGTTTGAGTAGACTTTTATGATTAACATGTTCTGAATTGGGCAGATTTGTCATTATTGGTGCATGCATTTTGTTTCATTGTTTACTGGAAAAATGTTCAAAACAATACATTTAAAATGCTGTCTAACAACTGTAATGTATTGTACAAGGAATATAATTTAATGCAATCAGGAAGGTGTATCAAAGAGCATGTGTATGTTTCGTGTTCAAGGGGCCTATGATTTGAAAACCACCCAAAGTTAATCTTCATCTGCCACTGGCAAAATGTATTTTCTTTGAATGTGGATTTCAATGAATGTGAGTTTCAAGGGCAGAAAAGTTTTAATGCTAAGTCTATTTTCATTGTGAGACTGCATTGCTTTGTTTAGCAGATATCTATCAGGGTCTGTGCTGTAAAATGCAAAATAAAGCTTTCAAATGAAATCCAAATCATCGCAGAAGTAAAGCAGTATGCACATTACAGTGTTTATGGTAAATGGGGCGAAATAACCAAGGAATGGGACATTGGAATGGCTGCAGGGGGAAGGCTCCATTCGACCATGAGTTTGTGAGGGGGGAAGGGCAGCAAACTCAGACAGCCCCGGCTGAACTGTACCTCTCAACTATCCAGATTTTTGCAGAATGAATAGATTTTTGCTTCTTATTTTTGGATTGTTCATCTTAAACTTGTGGTTTTCTGGCAAATCATTTAGGAATGAAGTCACTAAATAATGACAGACAATAAGTTTCAGACATCATAACCTTCAGAAAAATGCATGCTAAAGCAAGATCTGTTATTCTATCAACTGTCTTAAGTTTATACAAGAGCAATTTTTAGTACTGTTTGTATGTTCCCACAATGTATATGGCCTTGTCCAGATTTCCTGCATTAAGAAGTTGAGAGGTATGTGCAAATAAATCACTTTATAGAATTAGGAATATCCAAACCTCTCAACTGTCCCCAATTTTGGCTCAACATGTTGCTCCCCCCCTAATAAATGGCAATTTTGGAAGAAAACAAGGAGGGTTTACAATTTATAAATAACTGTAATGATCAGAGTTAAAGTTTGCTTTTATTTCAGAAATGCATGTAAATGCTGTTATTTTGTCAGCTGCTCAAGTTAACACTACTAATATTAAAAAAGTGCCCTTCTTTGACAGGTTCCCATCTGTATTGTGTGGCAATTTTATATTTTTGCATCACATTTTTGGTCTGTTTTTCATAAAATTGTGGTTTTCTGGCAAATTAGTGGCAAATCATTAAAGATTGAAGTTAGAAAATAATGGCAGACATTTGAGTTTAAGATTTTTTACCCTTCAGAAAATTCATATTAATGCAAGACCTACTACTATTCTATTATCTTTCTAAGTTTATAAGAGCAATATTTAAAAATTGTCCTTATTTTTGGGCCTGTGTCCCAATTCTATGTATGGCTTTTTTCAGATTTCTTGCTCTGAGGTTGAGAGGTATGAGTGTCAGAGCCATCACCGTCAGCCAGAGACATTTCAAATTGTGGCATACTTATTGCACCCCACTGCCCATTGTAGTGGCTCTGGATGTGTCCAAGCAAGGCATGGGGTAGTTATGCAGTGCAAGTGTGCAGAGTATTCCCAAGGTAGAGCACAAGTATGATCATGGCTTTTCATCTGTCCTTGATTTTGCATAATGTTTTGGTTTTCTGGCATATTTTTATAATGTTGATTTATGCTTCTTATTATTCAGAAAATGCATGCTGTCGCAGTGCCCTATGTTTAAGTAGCTATGCTTTAATGACCATCAGGTAAGCTTGTCGGAGACTGTAAGATGCAAGTAAGCTTTAATAAGCATACCGTTAAAGAATTACCATCATTGAAAGCCTTTCCATTGTTGCCATGCAAAGAATATTTACATAGCTAGATAACGTATAAGCCTTAGGTATTGAAATGCATATGACAGTATTTGTAATAAAGGACAGAATTACAGTATTTTCAGAAGCTCATTACATTTGTTGGAGACTTGCAGTCATCTTTGCAGGCTTTACCCGTAAACTAAACAGAATGCCAATCTATCATGTGTGGTCCATAACTTGTGCAGTAATCCTTTAAGCAATTTATCTTGAGCTTGTTTCTTGTTTGCTGTTCATTTTTTACTTTGATCATTTCTTTCCCATGAAACAAGTAGATAGTTGTCAGGCAGCAGGTCTTTTTTGGATAAGAAACATTTTTACAAGTGGGGGTATCACAGATATTGCTACTTTCTGGATGTTACTTGGTAATTTTATGAAGCTGAATATAAATTATAAGTAGAACTGCAGTGCAAGGAGAAGTGGCTTGAGTTGAATGTTGTTTGTTTATTTTTTATACTTGATTTTGACTGGCATTCCAGTAATGTATTTAAAAAGTAATTTATTTTTTCCTGACTCACAACCTTTGTGTTTCCATCTAGATATTAAGTAAGTTGTCATGTAGCCAATGCATTTAAATATTTTTTCTTCTACACTTCATTTTGTCTTGATTGGACTCTTGTAGTGATGGTTTGGCACCCAGGGCAGTGTATTTAATTAAAGTTCCAGTTGTTGTGGTTTTGAGCATAGCCCCACCCCTTTCTGGTTGGCCACACCCCTTCCCGTTGGCCCCACCCATTCAGCTTTCTCCTGCAGCCCCCCTTTAATTTGAAGTCACCAGCCACCATTGTCTGGGACCCTGTTTTGAACTGAAATGTTGCACCTATTTCTTTGTCACTCTGATTTGTGGTCTATAAAGCTGCTGTCCAATGGTTACTACAATCCTAAAGAGAGAAAATCCATTATAGCTGGATATGAATCAGATGGCTTCCAAATACATGGATTAAAGGAACAATCAGTTTATAATAATCATATACTAATGTCAAAATTAATTATGTGTTTTATATGTAAAATATGTGTGGCCACCCAGATTCTTGCACCTACAGGACTATTTCTATGAAGTCTGTTCGAAAGGTTATGATTTTTTGCTATGACTGGAGAAAATAAATAAAATTGACAAACTATTCACTCGTATACACACACACACACACACACACACACACACACACACACACACACACACACACACACACACACACATACACACACTTTCTCTCTCTCCTTCTCTCACTCTCATTTTCTTTCCTGTAGCCTAACACTTAACCCTAAATCAATCTGTTCTTTTACAGTGGAGTCAGCAGAGGAGGCATTTTCAGAGCTGCATTCTTTCAAGACTTTTAGTCACTGCTGCCTGGAAAAGGCGAACTAAATTAACATTAAACAAAACATACCACACTATAGTGATATGCACAACATAATATTTAGTCAGGGATCTGCTAAAACAGATTTTGGGATTCACAAAAAGTTTCTTACGGTGCAAATGAGATGTACCAGTTTAAGGTTGAGATTTGCTGAACAAGGAATCAAGGAAAGTCCTGCGATGACAAAAGAACTTGGTTGCACCATACTAAAAGAATATTAACCACACAGAAACACCAGGACAAAGGCAAATAAATACATAGTGTACCAACACAAATTTGCAGAATATTCTTGCTGTATTACTTAAAATGGAGCATTATCCCATGAGAAATGTCAAGTGACAACCTCCCAAAGAAAATAAGTATGTGTTCTTCATAAAAAATCATAAATATCTAAATTTGCACTGAAATTGCATCTTTTTGTTAATTTTAATATAATGAAAGTGACTTTTTTATTGAATTCTCTTTCATAATATAATTTATTTACTCTGTACTCACGTTTTAAAGGGCTGAGCCTGAAATAGGTGAATATTGATCAGTGTACTAGCCCGGAAAACAAATATAAATAACCTGTCTTCTTACTAAATGGCTTCCGCCTCAAGTCTTTTCTGAGCAAACGTGTGTAGACATGCACAAGTCACACCACATCGCAGCTGAATAGCAACTATTTATTTTTGGTTCCACCAGGCTTCATTTAAACTACAAACGTAACATAGCAACTTCCTGAGAAAAGTTACACAAAGCTGACAGCTCAAGTACAGAAACAAGACCATATAGTTTCTAGGCAAATACTACACACAATACAAAGTAAAAATTAAAAAAATAAATAAACAGATAAAATTAAATTTACAAGGGGCAAGCCCCCCACACCCATCACACGCCACTTACTTTCCTTTTTTTTTCACTTCAAAGTCATGGCACTTTTTAGAAGAGTTGATCATTCCTACTTATAAAATCACCTTTCTTACTCTTTCTATTTGATCATTCTGTTGCAGTAAGGCTGTGAATTCAGAGAACATGAGCTCATTTCAAGCACAAACATATGTCTCTCTTGTATGAGCTGTGTATAAACATTTGAGGAAGCAGTTCTTCAAGCTGTAAGGCTTGAGTAACACTGACTTTAGCGATTACTCAAGAGTGATAACCAGTCAAGTGACTGAAAACACACATTATTTCTTCTACTAATGAATGTTACTGTGCATCCCAGCAGCCACAGCGCTCTCTTTTCTGTCTTCTCGTATCATTTTCTACCCTTTACATTACCTAATAGAAACACTCCCAGTTCCAGTATCAGTACTACAGGTAACTTTCCATATTTTATTGGTAGCCTTCTATCTTATATAGTCCATTTCTAGATTTTTTTTTTTCAGATACAAAATCAAAAACAAAACAAATAAAATTCTGGAACTGGTGTGCAAACAAAATAAATAATAATAATAAACAACCAGAATCCACTTGAACACATCTTAATAATAATGTTTTGAGTTTTAAGTAACTGAATACATATTTTTACCTATGCTTGTTTTTGAACTGCTTTATTTGTTTCAGCATTTTAATTGAGCAAATGATTTTATTAGTTGATTGAATTAAAGTTAATTAATGGATGGCTTAGAAGCATATAAAAAGCTATCTAATGGAGTAAAGTTGTATAAACCTGAGGAAGCGTGCTTTGGATGCACGTGAAAGCGCTTGTTATACAATAAATTAGTTTTATCCTACATCGTGGTGGTCTCCATCTGGTTGTTTCTTCATCGGGTTTTCCCACATGGGGGGTGAACATTTTGACAGAAGAATCATTAAAGAATGGTTATTTTTATTGGGCAACCAATTACAATTAGTAATTTTTGGATTGGTTACAATACATGGGGGTGTGTCATGGAGTGGCTTTTTATTTGTGTTAATTTTTCAATAGTTTGATTAGTGGCTCTGATGATGTCGAATGACGAAAGTGCTTAGCCGTATTTTAACTGCAATAAAATATCATTGTGAGTTCAGACATTCTGGCCGTTTATTATTATGTTTTTTCAGATACCTTAGCTTGTATTACATAGCATTATATCTAAATCACCTCACCGTAGGCCTTTCTTTCTGCCAAGCATTTCCCATCCTTTCTAGCTCATGTGATATAGCTTCCTGCTACAAATTTTTGTGGACATTATTTGAAAGGGTAGATGGGATAAGTCACTGGATACACATGCAGTTATCCAGTCTTTCTTGGGTTATTAAACAAGCATTCATTATGTTGCAAAGTTCAAGTGATCTTGTATCAAGGAATATAATAATAGCAAAAATTCCCAAATGCTTAGTGCCAGATTCTATGTCAGAGACACAGTGTCTACAACAACATTAGAGAATCATGAGTTTACCACCACTATATTACTCAAAAATGTATTTTTACATCTCTGTCTACCTTCTGCCATGTCATAGTGCCCCTTCTCAATTTTCACTGTAAGGCAAAAAGGAGGTATGAACATTCTAGTACAGTTACATTCTGGGGGATAGATGAGAGGCCTCCCCCCAACCAAACCTTAATCCTTTACCCCTCATATAGAATGTAATGAAATCAATGCAGTGTATGTAGATGTAACCACTGAGAATATGCCTAAGACTGAATCTCCCAAAGTAAGTTAATGCATGACAGCTATTGTAATAACAACATTTAGGAGTTTTACCTGTCAAAAAACAAAGCCACCAATTCTGTAGGTGACAATGACAAGAAAACATATCAGAGGCATCATTTCCTTACATCTCTACTTAGTTAAATATACTAATTCCATCATTGCACACCTGCCGGAAAAATGAGAAACACCCTTAAAGGGCCGAAAAAGTATTGTAATCTCAGCCCTATCAAAAGTGCCAGACCTGATGCTGTGAATCTCTGCACTTTCATGATTTAAATATCCCCACACCCTTGTTACATACATATACTAAGCCCAAGATCATTATGCCTTAAAGAACAGAAAATACTCCAAGGTAGTGCAATTTTAGAGTTAGAATCACATTTAAATTTTCACTGTTCCAAGAATCATACTTAATGCCCTTGAATTTTTATTAGGCACCCCTGTGATCTCACAGCACCAGTAATCCAGTATAAAAGTATGAAGGGATTGTTCCACTCGTGGATTTGGGATTGGGAAGATTTCATTTTTTAGGAGTCCTTCCATCCATTGGTAGATCTCCCACCTGCATATCCCTCTCATTTTGTTTGCTAAAACCCCTAGGCACAACTGGAGGATGTAGCCAGGCAGGTAGCCCACCCTCTCCAGGATAGTTAAGCCAGAATTAAGGTGTGCATTACCACCACCACCACCACCCCACTCTGGCTGGCTCCTCCAATGATCAGGGCTCCTAGTCAGTTCCTGTTCAAATGGATAATAGACAGGGCACCATGTCATTCCAGCACAGAGCCAACACAACTCAAAAGAAATGCAGTGGCAGTGTGATCCAGCATCATATTGTAGATATAATCATCTTTCTTGCAAACTGATCTTTAATAGAATCATACCTCATGGTCACTGCTCATTGTCATCTTAAGAAACATAAGCCAGTTGTTATTCATTGTTTTATGAAAGCAAGCTTGAAGGGAAAAAAAAAACTCTTGTTTCAGAAAACAGAAATCAAGGAACAAGGAAATAAAGCAGCACCAGCTGAGGCAAATGTCATCCTTGCTCTGTACTTTTTGTTTCATAAACTGCAGTTCAGTGGCAGAGTGAGAACAGTAATTGGATGTGTAAGGAAAATAAAGGCTACATTGTTGTCATACCACATGACAAACAACAGATGACTCCATTCTGAGATACACAACAAGGGAAGAAAGAGACCAGACCGTGTAAAGTAAAACAAGGCATATGATGCAAAATAGCTCATAGTTCAACCTAGCCTAGCTTACATAGACTTCAACTTGGTCTGCAGGCAAATACCAGAAAAAACAGTCTTAACTAAAGGGAAACAATTAATAGAAAAATTAAACACTTATCAGAAATGCAAAAAAATTTTAATATAGTCTGAAAATGAATGTTATACATGCCAGATTTAAAAAAACATCAGCCAGTCCAAAAATGGTACATTAACATGTAAACAAAATGGTTAGCCATAAATAATAATACTAAGATATTTTGACTTCCTGTATTGCTTCATCGCTCACAGGAACCAGTTTGCTATTATATTATGCACCATAACAAATGACTGTTTCCTAAATAATTTCTGCTTTATACAGATCCTTTAGATCTCAGTGCACAAAATCTAGCAGTATAACGGAAAGGGGAATACAACGTATAATATAGTTCCTGGAAAATATAGCCACCTACTTTGAATCCAAAATTCACCCACATCATGTCTGTGCTCTTACTGTAAGAGTGGGGTGATGGTCTGTCAGCTACAATAATTGTGAAGTTACTTCTGAATCATCATAATCTTCCCCCACACCTTTTTTCTTCAATTTTGTTTTTGTTCAAGACCACTAGGCCACACAGAGCACAAGTCTCACAACCTTTCAGGACACTGATTGCACAGAAATCATTGCTAATCTTTCCTATCAAGAAAAGAATTCTTCAGTTTTATATCCTGCAATAGCTGGCTATTGAATATGAGACGTTTTAAAATAGTACACAATAATAATAATAATAATAATAATAATAATAATAATAATAATAATAATAACATACCAGGAGTAGCACTACTGATGAGGTCAAGAACTTTCCTCTGACACATGAGGTCCAAAGGAAGACTATCGTTAAAGAAAAGCTACAAAATGTAAATCTCCTACAAATAGCGTTACAAGTACAGACAAATCTGAGCATGTCCAACTGAAAGGGAGGCAGATGCAATAGGTAACTCCACAGAGAGCTGCAATGCAACTTAGCTTCTGATTTATACACTATCACTAAAATGAGGGGAGGTAACATAAAATATTAAGCAGCTCTACACATGAGATGCTGAGAAAGCCATACTGGGCCATGTTTTTTTTTTATTAGTAAGTAACAACATAATTATAAGAGAATGAAAGTACATTTAAACTGCTCAGTGTAAATAAGCTTACCAGTGGCCGGAAAAAAATATAGTTGGTCTGGTGCACACCATTAAATAAGCAAACAATAAGACATGAGGCTGTGTGTTAACACTGACTGTGTCACATACCCAGGGGAGTTATGAAGTATGACCTCGCAAGTTCATTGTACAGTCACTGGACATGGATGCAGTTACATCTGTTTTATGTACGTCCTTTCATGCTTTGCTGCCCTTGCAAAATGAAAGTAACATTTTTGTGTATTTTAAAGTTTAACGTATTCTGTAGTTCAGACAGCTGAAAAGTATATTTCAATCTCTGTTCAATGCACAGTAGTTCTTAAATTCCAGAAAAACACGAGAGAGATTTTTGATGTACTAAAGGACACCTTTCCCTCTGTACTATGTTCATATTGATTTCTGTGCTCTAAATATTACCTAGACAAAATGGTATTTTATCAGTCTTATGTAACAGCATCAGAAATTGCAAAATGTTTGTATCTGCATTCATGAAACTGAATATATATTTGTAACTATGGCAGTTATAATTATCTTTCTTAATGTTTTCAATATATTCATTCAAAGAAACTATCACTTGGTGAGCTAGAACTCACTTTAATAATTCAGTCCAAGAATGACTCGTTTGCTGTGCAATAGGTTTGTACAACTATAATAGTCCAAATGCGGGCTGCACCGTGCACGGGTGGAATTAAAAAGGAACTTAAAATTAAAAGAAGTAGTAAATTTATGAAACGGCATCTGTCACAAAAAATCTATTTGCATAATATCAGCAATGAATTATTTTGCACAAAAACTTTCAAAATAATAACCTTAGAGACTAAATCATGTCACTATAATTGTACAGTGCAGTTTCAAATGGTGATTTTACAGTCACTGTTTGAAACCACAGTTTTATAAAAGTTACACCAAAACAGTGCCATACTTGTCAAAGCCGGTTCACACTTATGGTATGTTGTATGTTGAACATTTGCCTTAAACTATTAACAAATTGCTAAGTCATGAACATATGTAGAAAGTCAAGGATAAATGGAGCTACAGCAGCTTCCAAAAATGTAATAAGTGAGCTTCTTTGCTTAAACCATGCTATAAAATAAAACGCAGGCCAGGCTTTCACATGGCTTCATCGGTAGTTCGTGAAAAAAATGAGATGTGTAGGGCATCATAGGGTTATGATCCTCATGCATGTTCACTTTGCCAGCATAGCTTATTCCCTGAGATTAGTCTCTATTCTAGCTGTGCACAGATACAGCAGAGAACTGCACTGAGTCCCTGTGCTGATGCAACACACACAGTTGCTAGGTTACTACTACTACTAGTCACCTGAATAATCTGCATACAGAAGGATGCGGGAACCCCTTCTGCCAATATTTTTGTTTGCCATTGCTGTTTCCTGAATCATTACCATGACTTTTAATCCATTGCAGCATTTATATAAAAGCAAGACACATGCATTTAAAGACAGAGAGAGAGAGAGAGAAGGTCACACACGATATACACATGCATAGCTGTGATTTTGAACAGTAAAATATATAACATTTTTCCCAGTTTTGTTAACTAGTTATTATTGTTAATTGCCTTTATGTCCTCACGCAAACCTAAGTCAAACATTTTTCATTGCTGAATATTGACTTGCACTGGAACCAAAACACTTTTATTAAACAATCACATTACTTGTACACAAGTTTTAAAAAGCAAAGTATTCTGTTTGTTACTGGTAGGTAACAAATACTTTCTGGCACAGATTTTAAATAGTGCAATGTCTCCTGAATGCAAGTGTAACTTCAGTTCATGGGTGGGTGTAAGCATTCTGCTGTATGGGTCAGTACTTAATAACAAGGTGCAAATAAATTTTGCAGAACCATAGAATTTCATGGAACAGACAGACAGGTTGGCCCATTTGGTCTGCCCATTTTCCAGTATATTAAATAAGCTATACATCCTACTTAACAAATTATTTTCACCTCCAGCTGCCACACATGCCTCTCAACTGTCCAGATTTTTGCAGAATGTCCAGATTTTTGCTTCATATTTTTGTCTGTTCTGCATAAAATTGGTGGTTTTCTGGAAAATCACTGAGGAATGAATTCACTAAATAATGAAAGATGTTTGAGTTTCTGACTTCACAACCTTCAGAAAATACATATTAACACAAAACATTTTATTAGAGTAACTTGCTATGTTTGTAAGCACAATATTTATAATCTGTCCCTATTTTGAGAGCATTGTTGTCCCACTTTCATTATTTTTGGCTTTGTCCAGATTGCTTGTGTTAAGAGGTTGAGAAGTACACTGCCACTTCTTATCAGAATTGCCTTATGTTTCCACATCATATTCTTGAAATCAGTTACTGTTATCGTATGTTTTTTGTTTTGTTTTACCAACAAGCATTTCAGTTTATACAGGTTGCTCCAGTCATACACCATCCTTTTTGTGAATTAAAATTTCTTAGTGCTTTCCTCAGCTATTACAACATGTAACTTCAAACAGTGCTGTCATGATACATTTCTTCTTCAAAATATCACAACTACTTTGACTTTATAAATTTTCTTAAAGTATTTAGAAGTTTCTAGCAAGCCCTACCTCTTCTGTCTTCAAGATTATAAACAGTTGTGAAATCTGAAATTTAATCTTCTGTATCAATATAGCAAAAATGCATTATGTTTTAGAACAGTGGTTCAGTCTTGTCAAATCTCTTTTTATCCTTTCTACACCATATTGTCTTTCAGGTTGTTAGTGAACTTTATATCACCAGTAAAAGGTGATATTTTCTATATATACTTCACTTTTAATGACAATGAAAGAACTGGCGCCAGTAACAGCCCTGTCATCTGAGTGGATTTCTATTCACTTTGACCCTTTGTGTCTAATCAAATTTTTACGATTTCAGTATTCAGTCCAAGTTTCTCTAAGCTGTTCACTCGGCTGTGGGGTACAGTGCACCATGCCTTGTTAAAGTTTAAGGAAATCATGTCTAGAACCCCATTCTGATCTAATATTCTAGCCACCTAGTCAAAAGAAGTATTAAGTTGGTCTAACAGGACCTTCCTGTTATAGCTCTATGTTGCTTTTGGTCCAGTACCCCACTGGTTTCCAGATATTCCACAATTACTTCATTCACCAGACTTCATTTTTGTTACTACCACTGATAACTTAAGAGGTCAACAGCTTCCAGCCTCTGTCATGCTGTCAAACTTCTGATGATGAATCACATCCATACCTTTTAAATCTGCAGGAACTTTACTCTCCTCCCACAATTTGCTGGCCTAAGGGCCTGAACACTGAAAACTCAAACGTAATGAATTTCTTGAATTGTTGGTGATCTTGTCTGAGGTACTATTTCCCTCTTACGTCTTCGCTATAGCCTTTATCCTTCAAGTATGGGGCCCACTTTAAGTGGTGTGTCTTAAACCAAATCTTTGCTTTGATGCTGTGCAATAAATAGTACTTCCTGGATAGGCTGGATATGCTGTCCTTCACAGATGTACAGTGAGTGTCATAATCAGCATTTAAAGTACTTCTCCCCATCATAACTCTTAACTACTGAGTTAGAAAGTGGTGATGCTGAGTTTGATAGTTTGGAAAGGCAGTTTTCTGAAGACAGTTCTGCTCCTCCATAATTTAAATATTAGGGCTTTTTGCAATCATTGTCTTAGCACTCCCAGTAGATGTATGAATTTACATTTGAGGATAGGCGAAAGTTTTATAAAGCAACTGGATTAACTCCACCAGACAGTCTCTCTCAGGCCAGTATCTGCTATACAAAGATAGTACAGCTCCTATAAAGGTGATATTTAAGCAGCCAGATATGTGCCTGTCGGCTTTAAAGGTTTTAGAATGTACCTCAAGAATGTGAACAATGGATTGTTATTGACCAGAATGATTTGACTTTAGTTAAGTAGGGTAAAAATTATTTTCTGGCATGATAAACTGTAGCAGGAAGATGGCCTGGATGGTTAACAGTACTGAACCTCTTCACCTTGAGCTGCCTGTTGAGGCCTGGAAAGCCTGGAGTCAGACTTTTCTAGAATGAAAGTACTTGGAGATCTTCAGGTTTGAGCTAAAGGTCTTGGGGAAAAAAACTTTAGCCTGTAGCTTATCTCCAAAATACCTCTTACATGGAAATCATCTAAACATATAATCAGATATCTAAACAACTTGAAATTCTGCCCCAAGACCCTAAAAAATAGCTAATGTGGGAGGAAGGGGCTGTCATGCCAAAAAATTTTCAAAAAGCCCTAATATTTAAATTATGGAGGAGCAGAACTGTCTTCAGAAAACTGCCTTTCCAAACTATCAAACTCAGCATCACCGCTTTCTAACTCAGTAGTTGAGTTATGATGGGGAGAAGTACTTTTAAATGCTGCTTATGACACTCACTGTACATCTGTGAAGGACAGCATATCCAGCCCATCCAGGAAGTACTATTTATTGCACAGCATCAAAGCAAAGATTTGGTTTAAGACACACCACTTAAAGTGGGCCCCATAGTTGAAAATCACAAACATAAACCAACAGTTTTTTTTTTTTTTTTGCTATTGCAACATTTCAGCAAAACTTGATCCCCAAGGTAAAACAAACAGCACACTGATCACTACTTCATATAAATAAAACTACCCTACATTCACAATGAAAACACTATTCTCCACCACACACCCACATAAGCTCCCCACTTATACATACTCATGAGTCACACAAGCATGGCAAAAGGGAAATCATCATGAGTTATGCTACAACTGACAATACGTAAACTGATTGTGAGTAATGTGATCACCTTCACCATCAACAATTTGTACAGCACAATCTGCACTCAGTGAAATCTTTATTCCATAAATCGGAAGGTAACCATATATATATATATATATAGAGAGAGAGAGAGAGAGAGAGGAATATATATTTAATGTATGCTGTATTTACCATTAGACTTGTGACCTGGATCATGTTTAAAAAGAAGGACCACTTCACTCACCTGGTTAGCAAATAAATAAAATCAATAATTACATTAAAATTAAAATTGAATGCTGGGATAGTTTGCTGCTTTCCCACAACTTGCAAATGTATTAAGTGGGTAATCATCACTGAATAAACAGATTATCAATTGTTCATAGGTTCCTAGGTTCTTACTAAGCTTACGGTGAAAGAGGCCATCAAGAAGCTCAGTTACATCACCGAGTACTTGTGAGAGACTAAAAATGTCCCCCATAAGAAGACTTTCCCAACACATCCCCAGTGAAAATGTGTTATCACCCATCCAATCATCCAGACTGTTTTTAAGATCACTAGAGGAAGTACTCTGCTTAAGAGGTAAAGGCCCACACCAGAAATGGTAGATACATTGAGTGAAGTAGCATAGGTTTGGTTCTCTGTAGGGGGTGTTTGCTTTACCACTGGTTCTGTTTATGTGAAGCAGTTCAATGAGTGGTGGTCATTCACAGCATGGAACGCTAAGCAGAGATCACCCCTCAGGAGTCTGTATGACACTGAGTAGAGTAACAGCACTTTTAGTCTATCAGAGAAACTTAGGCTACCAAGACCTGAAATGTTTTAGGTGAGGAAGCACTGACTTTTGGTAAGCGGGTTTAAGTGTTTACTGAGGCACATTCTGAAGGGTGCATTCTGCTCATTGATGGACCTAATAAGGAATGAATAAAGCAGGATTAAAATTTATTTGGACCTTGTTGAGACAATGCAAAGGATACGTTGTGTAAGGCAGTAGGATATCTAGCTACCACAGAGATGAAGTGTTCAAAAAAATCTCTTATCAACGTACATATCCCAGTCCTTGATGACTATATCAAATTTAAGTTGAATATTATCTGTAAGGTAAGCACTAGTGATGCTAGATTTACCAAAGGAAACTATGCTACATTTCTTGGTGTTAAAGCTAAGCCCATTATTACTACACTAAGAATTTGGTTGGTCCAACCCTTGTAGAAAATTTGAGCATCAGGATGGAATTTGATAACTGTCCCCAGTTTATAATCAACATCAACCTTGGTCAGCCATAGTCTCTTAATATCTGCATTTATTTCAGAGCAATATTACCAGAGATAATGGACCCTAGGACAGAGCCCTGTGAGACACCACTAGTGACATTTTTCCTGTCTAGAGCAAATGCCTCAGCCTTAATGGCACAGGTTCTGTCAGACAGCCACCTATTTATCCAGTGAACTATGTGTGGGTTAACTCTGACTTGGGAAAGTTTGCCAATAATTTTGTCATGAGATATAGTGTCAAACACCTTGGCAAAGATAATATAAGTCATTTGGACTGTATTCCCTTTATCCATGGCTTCAGTTACCCTTTGAAAAAACTCAACCAGGTTATGCAGTCATGATCGCCATTTTACAAAGCTGAATTCTTTGTCTATCCAAGGATATAAGGTTGTATATATTATTATTTATTAGGTTAGCTTTAATACATACCATAGCCTTGCAAATAATAATACTGAGACTAATATGTCTGTAATTCTCATGGTCATAAGAGGAATGACCTTATACAAGTGCACCACAGGGCAGCAGTGTATTTTTTAGATTGTAAGACGTATGAAACTTAATGTCTACAGCTATAAATTTTCTCTCAACAAAAAAATATGGTCTGCCTATTACTGCTGTTTGCTCAGCTCAGAAAACAACTCATCTTCAATCTGCAAGGAACAGAATTCTTAGATTCACACAGACAGCATCATTACATTGCTATAAATAACACCAGCTGGCTCCCGATCTCTGCTAGATCTACATTTCTCTTCAGCTCTTTCACTTATAAAATTCTCAGTGAAAGGTACTCCTCTGTGCAGTAAACTAACAATTAAGAGAGTAAAGTTATTACCTCAGGAGCTTTAAACAGCTTGCAGCCGCTAAGGCCTTCTTTTACACTACCATGTTATGAATGAACATTCTCCAAGATTGCTCCAAGCATCTGAAATAACATTCCTGAAATCATCACAAAGATATTGGGACTCATATGTGATGCAATACCTTTCACTGAAAGGTATTACATCAAGTCTGAATTCCAGTGACTTTGTGTCTTCTATTAGTAGACCACCATGGTATTTCTTTTTTTTTTTTTTTCTTGAAATCATCAGGAATTCTGAGAAACTTCAAAATTTCAAGCACTCTCTTAAACAGCATCTTTCCAAAGAAAATAAATGTAACTGTTTTACAGACATTGGCTGATTTCTGCCAAATTATCTACTTTTGTCTGCTGTGGTAAATCGTGGACTAGATAAAGAAAGGTTACTGTGAGATATGTGTGTGATATGCACTTTTCAGTAACTGCCTCTAATTCAGAGGTAGCCCTTCCATGGTGTTATACCACAGAGAAGGTATAGCACTGCAATTGCCAGTCTCTGTGGCCTACCACAAATGCTAATGAAGTGTTCCAAGGGAGTGGCCAATGCTAATTGTCCATGTGCTCTACCCTGGGAAATACCTGTACAAGTTAAATCAGCTGCCCACATTAACGAACACAGCCAAAAGCTTGTGTTCACCTGACCATGTAAGAAATGAGTGCCAGGGAGTCTAGTGGACAGGTAGTAATGTGGGTGTATGTGCATATGAGTATAGCTGCATGTGTGAGTGCATGTAGAAGTATGAGTGGTATAAGGTGAGTGTGTGTGTGTGTATGTGTGTCCACCTTGAAGGTCACAGTAGGAGGGTTAATTAGGGATAGAAAGGGTGTGTGAGTGTGTGTGTGTATGTGTGGGTGTGTATATGTGAGTGTGATTGCATGGTTGTGTGAGGGTGATTGCATGTTTTTGTGTGTGTGTGTGTGTGTGTGTGTGTGTGTGTGTGTGTGTGTGTGTGTGTGTGTGTGTGTGTAAATGTATGAGAGAGGGGCTCTCACACCTCCATACTCCTCTAGACTAACAAGCAAATCCTGCGATATTGAGGGTTAGAATACTAGACAACAGGGACACTTTTCATTATTATGTCTTAAAGGCACTTAAAAAATAGAAAAAACATTTTTTTCAGCACAAAACACATGGGTCGGGGCTGGGGAGTCTAGACACCAAGGATATTCTTCATATAATGTCATTAAGCAGTTAAAAATATTCAAGCCCTATGCCCTCATTAGTCAGCACCACATTGTTAGCTTTATGCACCACCATTAAATACCAGGGATTCTCCTACATATTACTTTAATGTTTTAAAAAAATAAAAAATAAAAAATTAAAGCAAAAGGTGAAGAGAAGTTTTAAACCCTGTACCCTTTACATATTTAGCAGCTTAACGTGTAGGAGCCTTAGCCTTCTACACTACCTGAGAAGTCAGTGCAGCAGTCTATTTTAACATATTATGAACTATGAAACTTGTGTTGTCGCCTTACAGCAAGACGTTGTCACGTTCGATTCTCAGCTAGAGCGTCTTCTGTGTGCAGGCATACGTGAATGGGCGGGCCTTCGTTGAAGGTTGTGCGTCAGGGCTGGTAACTCGGCACGTAAAAATCCACTACCAAACATTAGCGAACCAGAGTTCCCCTAACTGGGATAAGCCGAAAGACACAACAACATGAACTATGAAACTTTAATATCTGGCATTATTCACTGCTTACAATGATTGGTGAGTTATGAGGGGAAAGGGTAGTATAAGATACAACAGCAGGAGCGGTCTGTAAAATCAAGAACAGTTGAGAGGGCTGGGGTGTGTCCATAAAGGGGAGGCTTGGGGACAAAGCCAGGAGGAACACTTGATATGACAAAGAGACTTTTTAAATGATTAAGTGGAGTCACTTAAAAAGCTGACACAGAATTAGGTCTAGCATCATGATGCTCTTTACAAAAAAATAAGAAGAATAAACGTGCCATTCTTCACTGACTGTAAGGATCTATGATTTATGAGAGCAGGTATTAAAAAAATAAGAAGAGGCATCGTGGACGTTCTGTCAGCTGGGGAACAGGTAAGAGATAAGTCAGTGCATGCGCGCGTGTGCATGTGTATGTGTGAGTGAATGAGGAAGGTGCCTCTGCCAATGCAATGCATGTGCTGCCAGTGTTGACTGCTGCAGGAAAGTGCTGATTTTCACTCATTTTAGTTAAGAACAATTAGCAGATAATGAGGTTTTTCCTCACTGCAGTTAATGGATGTCTAAATCGCAATTTCCTGCATCTTGGAAACTGTCCCTTTTAGCCACAGCTATTACCATTAGCACTGAGGTTCTTTCTGAATCCCCAAGCATGTTTTATTCATTCTTCATTACACTGTTGTAAAATATAGGGTGGGTACCTAATTTACTGTATTTTTGCAAAGTTATTTGTCTGCTATGTCTGTATAGCTTGTATAACCCTCTTCCCACAGTACTTTCCCCCTCTACAAACTAGGAGGCCCTATTATAGTTATTAACTGCACCTTTAATATTACATTTTCTCTGTAACTGCTACCTTGCTTGTTTGTTTGTTTTTGATTATCATTTACTTTGTCATCATTATTGTATTATCACTTACACAATGTTGGGCAAATACTCAGCCTCTGTTCCATTATTCTCTGTCAGTTTGAATTTTGTTATTATATTTTATTCTGTTTTAATGTGTGCTTGTTTAAGTTATGTTATACTTATCATTCTTGCTTAGATGGCTCAGATCATACCTGAAAAGGCTCCATGGGCCAGTTCATTTACCCAATAAACAAATGTTAAATAAAATAAAATGAATTAAAATACCATTGATTTTTATAGACCAAACTAATAGTTTCACAGATAGGTTACAAGGCATGCAGCCCAGGAGACTCTTAAGAGTCTAGTCCAAATTCTGGATTGCCCCAAAGCACCACCTAGTTAAGTGACTTTCACAGGGTCGGTTAACCGAAGCTAGAAAGATTCAGACACTGCAACCTTGCCACAGGAAGCAGCACATTAACAAGTCAGAGCTTTAAACTTCTGTGCTAAGTGCCAGGCAAAAATTGATTCTGCATTAAAAAGTAGCAAAGGATGTTATCAGCAATATAAAACATTGAGGGCATTACTGAGAAATAACAGATTGCCCGGGAGCTTTTAAAGGTCTATTACCATGAGTGTTAGCCCCTAGAATGTCAATTATTTCCCATTTCTTTGTTGCATTGTATTTGTTAACCATGATGGAGTACTGTCTGGTGAATTGACTTGCTCAAAGTCAGAAAGTAGGCAAATCAAGGCTAAGAGAATCAGTCAAACCCTGTAATGCAGGAAGCAGCTCACTAACAGCTCATAGTTGTAATATTCTGTCTGTCAGAGAAAAATGGCAAAGAGGGTTTTGATGCAAAATACTAAATGCAATCTTGGGTATTAACTACCATTTCTATGGTACTACATTGGGATGAAATGGCTAGGCTTGAAATGACCTCTGGGTCGATAGCCTAATAGTCTCCTATGATGCACTGCAGATAATTTATAACCAAATTATAATTTATTTAAATACATAATAATAATAATAATAATAATAATGCAGTAGGTGATAGAGAAACACTGGCCATTGCTGCCCTGCAGCAGACCGTTTCTAGTTTGGTTGTCGTGTGGGGTACTTTATATGTGCAGCATTCGCATCCACTTTGTATTCAACAGAGTTCTTGCTGGGTGCCCATTTCCCTCCTACATCCCAAAGACGTGCTATAGGTGAATCAGTAACCCCATAAATTATCAGTACATGTGTGTGTGTGTGTGTGTGTGTGTGTGTGTGTGTGTGTGTGTGTGTGTGTGTGTGTGTGTGTGTGTGTGTACTTCCTGTGATAGTTTGGTGTCCTGCTCAGGATGGCTTCTTATGCCTTACACCCACCGAGTGTCAAGAAAGGCTCTGCAACACAACCCTATACTGGATTAAGCAGGTAATTGATGAATGAATGAGTGGACAATTTGGACGAATGTATAAGTAATGCCAAATAACCCTTAGTTTAACATCCTTGTCCCTCATTGATACAGCAACACCTAAATGTTCCAACATACCCCTCTTCTGCCTGTCTTTGGGTTATTTATACACAAAGTATAAGGGCTAAAAACTATCATGGGAATGTAAGGCTAGATTTCTAAGACTCTCACAGATCAATAGCCTAATAACCTATGACTGAACAGAATGGAATTTTATTTATGTATGTATGTGTGTATGTATTTATCCTTCGTTGACTAGGTTAATAACACTTGGCTTTGTGGCCTCCTAGCAGGGGAGACTCAAGGTGATATTTATTATTCTAGGGGAAATCTGGCCAGCCATAGGGGACTTCCCCTAAGCATTTCTATAGGTGCTGTGGGATCTTTTACATCCACCTCAGCTGCCACCAACTCAAGCATATGTTGTTGTTCTTCTTCTTTCAGCTTTTCCCAGTTAGGGGTCACCACAGCAGAACTCTGGTCCACTAATGATTGGCAGTAGATTTTTTGTGGGTGCCAGCTCAATGCCCAACCTTCAACGAAGGCACGTCCATTCTACACTTGTCTTTCGAACACCACTCGACCATGGGGAGGACATGCAGACTCCACACAGAAGGTGCGCCTGCCAAGAATCGAACAGGAGAACCTCTTGCTATGAGGCAACAACGCTACCGCTGCACCACCGCGCCTTGATTTAATGTCTCATCATTTACTGAACTGCATTTTTTGGTGTATGACTTTAATTGGAAGACTAATGTACTATCTTGTAAACAGGGATGCAAAATGAAATCCTTGTCAAATGTTTTTATTTGTACTGAGTCATCTAGTGAGAACAATAATTTAGTTTGATCAGTGACATGACATGACTTAATAAAAACTTCTCAAGTACTTTTATTTGTACTGAGTCAACAACTGAAATAGAGCGAAACAGTATTTTAAATAGCATATTGGTCCTCTGAGTAGAACCATGTTCATGTACCATTTTTATAGTTTATCTTAGGTAAAATCTTATATGCGCAGAAAATGGTATTTGCTCCAGTCTTATAATAACCCAAAAAGAAAAGCATCTCAAAATATACATATTTCAAATTAGTTAAAATGTCAAAAGTTAAACAATTCAACATGTTCTCTTTGATGCATTATAGTTGTATCACTATCTGCCTACACCCCTCCTCCCACTGCACAATCCAGAATAATGTGTCTTGTCATACAAGAATAAAACCGAAATGACAGAGTCACTTTTTGCACATAATACAAGCAGCTCGTTTCATTCCTGGTTGCAGCTGAGCATGCACAGCCAGTGTTCTTAATCCTGCCTTGAGACTATGCCACAGTTTGAATGCTAAAGGGTAAAGGAGACGTCATGTTTCACATCTCACTTAGAACAGTGTGATGACTGCCCCCACCCCCACATTATAAAACTACGTGTTGTGCTTTATGGAACAAAGAAGTTAGCCACATCTTGTTTGCCTTTCATGTAATTTGATCAGTTTGCTTTAACATTATCTCTAAGAAAGTGTGTCCCAGAACTGTTCATAATCTGATATCATAGTATAAACTACCTCAATGTTAAGAAGCAGTTCCATATGCCAACAAAAGTTAAGAAAATCTTCACATTTCACATTTTCAATAAAAGGTATGCTCCCAGCCACTCAATTTTACAATCAAAAGTATGGTGCTTTATTATTTTACAACATTTTGTTTTGGCCTTACTTGTAACTAAATGGCTGTCACCACTGTTTTTGGTTTTACATCATGATATCAAAAAGATAAGTATAAAGTACTGTTCAACCAGTTTAGAAGTCACAAGGAATAAACAAAAGAACATGATCATATGGCAGAACACACGGATGGCGTACAGTATTCTAACAGCTTTTACCAATGGCGTACAGTATTCTAACAGCTTTTACCAATAAGTGCATTATTCTGTGTACTCAGATACAGAAGAGCCCAGATTTCAAGACATTACATTCTTGTAATTAGCAGTTCAGGCTTATAGACCATGTGAATCTAACAAGCTGATGTTGTTGTTGTTGTCTTTCGACTTTTCCCGGTTAGGGGTCGCCACAGTGGAACTCCGGTCCGCTAATGATTGGCAGTAGATTTTCACGAACGCCGAGGTGCCAGCTCGACGTTCAACCTTCAACGAAGGCACACCCATTTACGCATGTCTTTCGAATGCCCACCCAACCGCGGGGAGGACATGCAGACTCCACACAGAAGGCACTCCCCGCACTCCAGCCGAGAATCAAACAAGAGAACCTCTTGCTGTGAGGCAACAACGCTACCGCTGTACCACCACGGAAGTGAATCTAACAAGCAAGCTGATAAAATAAGTAAAAGGAAAATAACATCTGTGTGACTTGGAAATGCTGGTACATTTTACACTCAGAGCATAGAAAGAGGTTGAAAACATTTGCAACCAGATTTATAAATCACAGTAGTGTCAGAAGACTAATATCAATGATAAAACAGTGATGTATTAAGATTTCTCTTATTTCTGAAAACTGTTCTTACAACAACACACCTTAACACTTATAATGAAGCAATAGCCAATCAATTTCAGTGTGCAGATCACTTAGTCCATCTCTAAGAGCTGGACCCATGCCTGTAGTTCATGAAGAATTTACTCAGAAGGCTTCAAAGTTACACCAATTTAATTAAACCTTGGGCAAATCTATGTATAAGTTAAAACTTGTATCCAATTACTGTTCATTGCTTTACTCTTTGAATGTTTTGTTATTGTGTTTGCAGCCTCTAGGTCATGAAAACTTTAATGGCCTAGATTCATGAACGCCTACATTTCACACTAACATGATGTGGGTGACAAGCCACTGTAAGAGCACTAATTCAAATTCATTAAACATCTCTGCATGTCATGCCTGCCCTCAAAATAAGTGTAAGCTGTGGAATATGCTAATGAAGGCATAAATATGTGAATTATATACTAATGAAGCAAAACAACATGGCGGAGTGATTCAGGAACATACGCAACCCACACATACATTCCTCTCTTCCTTTTGACCTCAGGTCCAATACTCTTTGGAATACAGACCCAAATTGACTTTTATGTGCAACAGGCTTTCATACAAGGTGCTGCTGCCAGACCTCGGCCTAGAAGGACAAAAATATTCAGATCATGTTTGACCTATCACAGGCTTCATGATACTGAAATATTACAGTGCTAAAATGTGGACAGGGATACCATAGAGGAAATTGTCGACCTCTACTGCTGCCCTTCTTGGGGCATTGGGGAAACTGTGGAGAACGTTTTTGCACTTCCTCTAACTGTTTCCATGATATTTAACACTTCTGTGCTGCATTTATTTATTTTGTTGAAATTATCACTGTTTTTCAGCCTGCACTTATATTTAATTAATTTAATTATTTAATTTAATTAACATTTGTTAACCGGGAAAGTCTGACTTGGAATGAAGCCAATTTTCAGAGGAGGCCCAGGGAGAAATGCTCCAGACATGTCTTTGTAATGTGAGAGGAAACCGGAGTACCCGGAGGAAACCCACACGAACGCAGGGAGGACATGCAGACTCCACACAGAAGGCACCCCAGCCAAGAATCGAACCGGAGAACCTCTTGCTGTGAGGCAACAACGCTACTGCTGCACCACTGCGCCATCCACTTGTTAAAGAAACTCCATCTGTTTGTTACTGTACTGATCTTAGGTTGTTTTAACAGTAGTCTGATATTTCCTAACCTCCTCTGTTATTGCAAAAGCTGTTTTTGAGTTTGCCAAAGTTCTCCTGAGTCTGCCAAAATATTTCTAAATTTTGCAATGTTTTTGTGTGTTGTGAACATTTCTCAGGGTTCATGAGCTTATTTCCAACAACACATGATATTGCAGGTAATCTTACTTCTGTTCTAAAGGATTTGTTACTGCAACTGAGCTCAAGGTCAGTTTGTTTTACATAAAAAGGTTCTTTTGCACTCTGGTGGGAGCAGAGAGCTAAATTCAACCCATCCAAGGTAGGAACTACTGGTCAATAGCTTATTGTGTTTTTATCTGATTGTCCTGAGGTTTTAACTTTATAGAAGTTTTTCATTCTGCTGGTATAAAAGCCTCACAAACGCAGTTCCCCATGCTTGCATATAAGCCAACCTCTCCAGTTTAAAATCCTCTGTAGGAAAGGCTATCCATAGTCTCCCACTGTTCACAGCTGCTCGAACAGCTACCAGATTGTGCAGAGGGTGGTACCTTTACAGGTCATCTAATAGTATACTACTAAACACTCTCACTTTGACCTTTAAGTGACTCTCCCTTACTCCTTCCCATCTAGAAATTGTGTTTCCTTGCCTTACATAGCACAGGCTAGATTCAGACCTGCTGAATCTAGATGGTTTGGTATCACTGTGCTCTTAAACCAGCCATCTTACATTAAGAGGTCCTCCCTGCACCCTTGTGGCAGAAGTGTGTAGCTCAAGACTCAGCTGAGTTGGGGATTGCTGGAGAGTGGAGAAAGGCTCAGTTTGGAAGTTGTGTTAAAACTGTTTGTTTGCCTGTATATAAGCCTCACATTTGCTCATGTTTGCTCTCAGTTTAGCTGACCTGCTCAACATTTGGCAAGTTTAGCCAGAGGTCTGGAGTGCATCTGCACTGAAATCCAAGGCATCCACTGGGAAAAAAAATGAAAATAACTATATGTTAAGCCAGCACTGCACTTTAACTGCATTTAATTGAATTACTGCTTCATTTTTGCTGTTTGTGACTGCTGTTTACTCTGCACTTTGGAATTGTGCTTCATTGACTTATATAGCATAGAATATATTCAGACCAGCTGAATCTAGACTATTTGGTATCACTGTGCTCTTAAACCATCTTGCATTAAGAGGGCCTCCTTGCGTCCTTGCGGCAGAAGTGTGTAGCTCAGGACCCATCTGAGTTGGAGATTACTGGAGAAACACTCAGTTTGGAGTTTTCCCATTGGTAGTTGTGTTAAAACTGTTTAAATTTGCCTGTATATAAGCCTCTCATTTGCAGGAGTTTGCGTTCAGTTTACCGGAGCTGCTCAACATTTGGCAACTTTAGCCAGAGGTCTGGAGTGCATTTGCACTTAAATCCAAGGCATCCTCTGAAAAAAAACTAAAAAATAAGTATATTTTAAGCCAGCACTGCACTCTGTTAACTGTATTTATTTGAATTACTGCTTCACTTTTGCTGTTTGCGACTTAAGAACAGCTTGCCCACTTCCTTCCAATATACCACATTCAGAAAAATCCTGCCACAATGGACTGGCAGTTTCCCATAATTTCTCCTGCCAGCTTGATTTATATGAGCATCTTGAGGTAATGTAGCATTTGCTTCATGTATACTGGCAACCATTTGCTCCTAAAGCAAACCAACACCCAATGTGAGAGATACAAATACATCGTGGAATTGTAGTCAGTTCTCTCACGGAAAAACAAACTACACTTAAAACAGGTTGTTAGCACACACGTTTCACCTCTCACACAAAATAAGGTCATGGCACACAAACCCACATAAGTGGAGGTACTCACTAAAAGAGTACGAAAAGAACAGAGACCTCCCAAATGCACACCACCCACACTTACCACTAAGCAAAAAGAAACCGATACACATATCAACACACACACACATCTCAACAAATAAGCCCCAAAGGCATAACACATCAAATGTCTTGGTCACAGGTGACTCCATAGTGAGACACACAGATGTCTTCCTCACCAGACTGGACAAGGAGAAGGTCACAGTCAGCTGCCTATCAGTACCAGGATTCGAGAAATCATGCATGCACTCAAGTCACTTAGCAACAACACGTTGAGACGTACCTGTCTGGACTATATGAAGAAAGACATGATGGAACTCTCTGATTATGTGTCCCAAACAAGTATGTCCCTAGCCATAAGCAGTATCCTACCCTCACCCAGGACCAGTATCCTAACCTTACCCAGGATGATGCCACAATATAAAGAAAAAATGATTGACTTCAACAATTGGCTCATCTTCTAGTGTCAGTCCAGGGGGATCCAGTATCTGTCAACCTGGGAGGATATGGTAGACAGACCTTGCTGCTTTGCTAGAGATGGTCTGCACCTGTCTCCCCTAGGCTTTCTGATACTAGCAAAGGTCCTTGCCTCTCCCATAGTGCCTTTTTTAGGCAATGTCAAAGCAACAAATTTCCCAATGTAACAAAATTTAATCGAGGCAAACTCAGTGTTATGCTGCTTAATGCTAGGAGTTTAAACACAAAACTGCACACCCTGGAAGCATTCCTCATCTTGGAGGATGCTGATGTCTGTGCAGTTGTCAAGACATGATTCAAGGCCACTGAGAGCTCCCCAGCTGTGCAAGGCTACAATCCCTTCCACACATTCAGACCTCAAATTGAGTGTGAAGGAACCAAAAGTGGAAGTGTTTAAGTACCTTACTACATCATTGTTAGCTATAGAGCCCCCACCATGAACTAGGATAAGCATACCGCCTACCTCGATTTACTGGAATCCCTTGCCATACAACCCAACACCTTAGTCATGGGATATTTCAACTATTCTTCCATAGATTGGGGGACATACATGAGCAAGAACACGCTCGCACAGAGGTTTCTGGACTTTGATAACACAAATGCTGTGGAACAGATAACCTGGATCCCCACTAGGGGCTCTAATGTTCTAGACATAGAACTCACCAACGTGGAGGGTCACTATACTTCCCCATGCGTGATGCCCTCCCTGGTTAGTTTGAAATAACTACTGGAACTGACACCCTCACAGGAACAAAAATTATAAGAAACTTTACCAAAGCTAACTACAGCCTACTAGGCGATGGTATGAAAAGCTTTATACCACCCACAATCGCAAACATCAATAATCACTATGCAGAAGTGTGCACAAATGCCTCCATATGGTCACTTAAGTGACTGTATAAACTCTGCTATACCTGACCAGATCAAAACCAGGTCTTTCCATAAAAACAAGCCACCATGATGGACTTCAAGTATAAACAGATTATATAACAAGAGGACAAAACTGTTTTCCAAAAGCAAGAGGGATATCACTCTGCAGAAGAAGAGTTCCCTCCTAAGCCTAAACATGAAAATCAGAAATCCTGTAAAGTTTTCTAAAGCTATTTACAACACTAAGATCACATCCCTAGCCAAGGATAATCAAAAGGCATTCTTTAACTATGTCTGAAGTCTAAAAGGGAATGTCCAGCTATGTGCCAAACTGGTTGTAGATGGAATCACTCATACTACACTGGGAGACATTGCCAAATTGCTAGCTGACAGATTCAGTACAAAATTCACTCCCCTATCCCCACCTACCATATCCCAATGCATACCTGACACCAGCCCTCTGCCTAGTATCTCTAGAAAACAGGTCATCTCAACACTTATGAAGGCCAAAAACATGGCGTCAATGGGACCAGATAATATTCCAGGTTGTTTACTAAATAATCTAAAACAAGTCCTAGTGGACCACTTGGCATTCTCTTTAATCACAGCTTGAAAACTGGCTATGTTCCTGCAGAATGGAAAACAGCAACAGTAATCCTCCTGCACAAAGGGGGGGGGCATCAACTGACCCTGGGGAACTACAGACCCATAACTCTAACCATTCTCATCTGCAAGGCCATAGAAAGAATTATCATGGACCTTATCAGCAAGGACATAGCCAACCTCCAAACGCTGGACCCAACCCAGTTTGCCTTTGTTAAGGGTAGATCATGCTTATTAAACCTGGTAAACTTCTTTGAGAATGTCACCAAAGCCATGAACAAAGGTAAGACAGTGCACACAGCCTATCTCGACCTTGCCAAGGCTTTCAACATGATTCTTCACACTGGCATCATTGAGAAACTCCCCCAGATAGAGATTAATGCTTATGTTACTACATGAGTAGATACTTGCCGCACTGAGAGAACACACTCTGTCAGAATTGGTCACTCCACCTCCACCAGTAGACCCGTCACAAGTGGAGTACCACAGGGGTCTGTGCTGGTCCCCTTACTGTTTGACATCTATTTCTCAAAAGTCCAGGCCAAAGTAAAGGGCCTTTGGTTCACCAAGTTTGCTGATAATTGTAAATTGGAAGCAGTCATTGAGTCCTCAATGATGCCAACATATTACAAGAAGGGCTAACACAAACAAATGATTGGTGCCAAAGCTATGGTCTAAAACTAGAAGCAAAAAAAAAAAAAAAACAAATGCATTATTATTCCCTTTGGCAAAATGGAATTCCCTACAAATTACAATATTGACAGCACCCCTGTGAGTTCCAACCCAATGGTGCAAGACTTGGTGCGTAACACAGGTTGAGACTAATCTGAACTTTGACCACCATTTTCCACAGTGGTAAGGAAAGCCTTCTGTGTAGAGCATCTCATAAGCAAGGGTATAACATCCAGATCAAGGGATGTTATAACTCTACTGAACTTGATCCTCATCAGACCACTAATAGAGTATAATGCACCCTTTTGCATGTACCTCACCAGACCTGCAGCAGCTGGAGAGACCTCAGAGGTTTCTCACTAAGAAAATGAAGGAACTCCAAACCATGACCTACGTGGACAGACTGAAAGCACTGTCACTTTACTCTGTATCTTATAGGCTGCTGAAAGGTGCCTTGTGCCTGGTCTATAGGGCACTCTCCAACCCTGCCCTAATAGAAATGCGCACATCCGCAAGTCAAGTGGCACAAGAGTCACTCCCTCTAGGGATCTCAACCTAGCTTGTGACATTAACAGAACGTGCTGGAGAGACAGATATGTCTCCCAGAGACTGATGCTTCTCTGGAGTAGACTTTCTATTCACATAAAACAGAGCTCCTCACTGACCCTATTCAAACACAGCCTAGATAATTGGATGGGAGACCGCAAATTCACCCCTGGGGTGGCACCCATGTCCTTCATGGACAGAGGTAGCCGGTGTTGATCACAGACCCACTCTGTTCATAAATTCATTCTGCAAACTACCCAAAAAGAACAAACAGGGATGCTTGGGATTAACATGGTTAGGCTTGTAAAGACTCTAGGGCCACTAGCCTAGTATCCTCCTATGAACCCACCCCAATGGAAACCAAGGTATGTTTAACATTACCTATTCTTACTACAGGCACTTTTCAGAGACTTACAGGGGAGGTATTAGGGGTGGTACAGGCCTCAGCTTAAAAAAAGAATACACCAATTTCTCAATGCAATACTGCAACATGTAAGGGATCCATATCTGGTTTCCATGTACCCCAGAGGAAACAGCTATAACCATGCAGCATTTCTGTGTCATAGAACATTTTCCTGAGGTTCTGGGTGCCATAACCTGCACACATATTGAAATAAAAGCCCCAGCAGTTGAACTGGGAATGATGTACATCAGCAGAAAAAGATATCCCTCCAACAACTGACAGGTGGTCTGTAATGCTCAAGGGATCATCTACAATATGTGTGAAGGTAACCCTAGCAGTTTTTATGATCCACACATATGGCACACCTGTGACCTGTATGTAAGGTTTTCTAGAGGTGACTTTTCACAAGGAGAATGTAGGTTAAGTACTGGAATCTTGGCTCATGACACC